>NW_011948417.1:2258462-2301020 GCF_000503995.2 Ceratosolen solmsi marchali
GGTGGTCTGCGGTGGGTGGGGGGGGGGGGGGGGGGGGGGGGGGGGGGGGGGGGGGGGGGGGGAGATCGTTTAGCGCGCACCTTGAGGCCCAGAAAAGCAAGAGCGGGAGAAGGAGCGTGATTGTGCTCGAGAGGGAGGAGAGAGGGAGAGAGAAGAGAGAGAAGAGAGAAGAGAGAGAGAGAGAGAGAGAGAGAGAGAGAGAGATAGCGATTTCGTGTCGTATACACTTACTCCTACTCATAGGCTAAGTGAAACAGAGTCAAGAGTGTTGCAGCGGTACTGGGCGCATTCCTCGCGTTGGAATTTCGCGTCCAGTTGTTACAGAGATATGCGGAGAGTCTCGCTCGGACTATAAGGGACGAGTCCGTGAGTGCGAGCCGCTCGCGCAGTAAGCGTTTTACCGGCAAGCGCGAACGCTAGCGCCTTTTTATCTCGAAATTGAAAAGTCGAGTGTGGATCAACCGAGCGTACCTAGTTTCCTTTGAAATAGAAACTTTAAGATCGTTGTTTGTGTCGATCGTTGCAGTGCCTTTAAGCCTATTTGATTAATTGATTTGACCGTGGGTGTTGTCCTTCCAATGTGAGGTCATTGACTTCATTTACTTCGACTTCTATTGCGATCTTTATTTCTTCATACGAGGTAAGCACGAGAAGCCGCCTCGAGTTTAAACACTCTTGAATTTCCTTGTGCTTGTTCAAAATATTTATTCATTGCGAAGAGTTTGGAAAGCAACCGCTTTTTAGTGTATGATTTTTACAGGATGAGCTCGGGTTAATTGAAGAATAAAATATCTTTGCATTTTTCGATGATTTTCGAGAAATTAATTACAATGTTGAGTTAGAAAGAGTTTTTGTCGTCGCATACATCCCAGCACTATGGTGAATAAGATTGAATTCAATACATTGTTCAACAATGTTTAACTATCGATACAGAATATTATGTATTTTATTGATCTTTATAGGACATAGAATGAAACTTATTTCAGAAGCTGTAATTGTAAAGAGACTCTTTGTAATAATATAAGTAATAATTCTCAAACAATTTTTCTATATAATTTTTATATTTTCAATTTATTTTCAGTATCATATTTTTACAGTATTCCTTTATAAATTATATGCCACTCAATACCTATTGCAAGAAATTTGAAAAATATTTTAAAGGAAGCATCGAAAATGTAATATCAATTTTTTGATTATTAATAAATGGTAGATTTCGATAGAGATAAATGAGCAATTTATATTTGATATTAAGCAAATAATTATAGATTTAATCTATATATTTTATTATATGTAAAGATCATTAATCCTTATATTTTATCGAACAGAAAATATTTTTTTATGATCAAAGAATACTTTTATTTAATACGGAATAGGGAATATCTTTAATATAGAAGAAAACTTTCTTGAAACGTTAGGAAATATTTGTTTCTCTAATAATAACTATTATTTGAAATAATAAAAGTACAAAATGTATAAAGGACTATAAAAGTTTTTTCTTATACATTTTATTATCATTTGTCGATGAGCATATAATTTTATTTTATGATATTAAGAAAATTATAATTTATTCATGAATTCTGTCATTTTTTTTTTTATTAATTTATTTTATGTATTTACAATTTATTTTTTTTCATTTTAAAGATGTCAGTAATTAATAAGGGTATTTTTTTCCATTGTTTTCATAATACTCTTTTTTTATTAAATAGACGTTTAATTAAATGCATATTATTGAAATTTTGAAAAATCATTATTTCATTTACAATAAACGATAGTATTATAATATAATTTAATTGTATCTATGATATATTATAAAAAGTAATATGTATAGCATATAAATAAAACTATTAAAATTATTGGAATATGAATAAACCATAAATATATTTAAATGTAAAGAATGTAATGTATGAAAAATTTATAGAATGAATATTTGGTTATTAATAATAATATTTATTAATATTGATATATTAAGTATTTTGTCATTCTTACTTCTCTTTATAACAGAAAATTTACGGATTTAGTGTACATCAAATTAAAAAATATTGTATTTTTAAGGTAATAATATTTAATCTATTTCATTTTAATTGTTTGTTCATAATTTTTTTTTTATCAATATTTTGTCATTCATAACAACTCATAAATTTCTTTCTAGAATAATTAAATTAAATAGATTGAATTAAACATTGTTCATTGATCTAACTATTTTAAAAAATTATCGATTTTATATTAAAAGTGATCTTATATAATTCATCAATTAGTACTTTATATAATATACGATCGTTTGGTTATATTTTTAATATCTGGGAATATAATATTCTATAGATATCAAACGATATTATTAGATTTATTTATGCATTAAGCCATGATTTCTTATATGAAAAATGTCAAATTAATTATATTAGTGCGTATACATTTAACATTATATGTTTAAATATTATAATATCTTATAATATCATCTTATATACCCAAAATCGACAATTAACTTACGTATGTATATACATTGTGAAAAAAAAGACAGAAAATCGGCGTTTTGAAAATATGGTAAAAAGATATTTGCCGTTTTAAAAGAAACGATTAAATTTATGAATATATACTTCCAAATATACCTAAAATTAATATTTAAAATATATGAATGTACCTCCAAGTCTTTCAATTTATCATTAGTACAATGATTATCAAAGTAGGAATTTGTTTTTGATAAAAAAAATTCTTTACACTTATTATACAATTGCAATTACATACACAATATTTTGCTTTGAAGTCCTGTATGATGTTAAAGCCATATAATTCTTAATTCTAAAATAGTTCTAATAATAATTCCATTATAGCCAAGTATTATAATATTGTACTAATTATTTTAAATTTCATATAATGAATAATCTTTCTGCAAACTTTAATTACACCTAAATGCTTTTTTTTATTCAAAATCAATAATTTGAATTTTATTTACGTTAAAACATACATATGATACTTATATATGTAAAAAAATTTCTTTTCACTAAGTTTTGCATATAAATTATAGTCATTTGAGATACTATAAATAACTTTTAAAATATGAATTCTGTATAAATAAATTTTTATTTTTATAATATGAGTTAATTTTTGTAAAATATTCTGAGTAAAATATTCTTTATACGTCGAAGCTTCTTTGAAATTAGAGAATAACGAAAAGAAATCTTACAAACACTCTAATTAGTATACGATTTGTTTTCACGCGATCGAAACACCTCGCTGCATTTGGCACTTTCTATTCTTGTTTTATAAGTATTCTTTTAATGAAATATAATTATTTTTTCATTAATTCAGAAAAATTGAAAATTTCAATTATAGCTAGATGAAATTTGAAGAAAAATATTATTTTCTATTTATTATAGAATTTTCTATTTAATTATAGATATTTTTTAAGTGCTACTTTTTACATCTGATTAATGCTTACTAATTTTATTTTTTACTTAAATTACTTAAATATTTTAAAAATTTATCAATTTACACGTACTCAAAAACACGCACGCACGCATACGAACGCACCTACCTAACTTAGTTATGATTTTATCTTTCTATTTAAAAAATGTATCTTTAATTAATATCCTTATATATAATGACATAAAAATACTAATTTACAATTAAATGAGTAACAAATTATATTAGTTTTATTTATAATGAATACGAATAAATTGAGACGACATAAATATGTATGATATTCATAGAATACAATGCTCGAATAAATATGTTTAATACATTTGTTTTCTTATGCATATTTATTTTATACATGAAATTTTTATTATATAAAATTATGATTCAATATAATTTGATAAATGGTTAATCAATATAATTTGATAAATGGTTAATGCACACACACACACACACACACACACACACGGACGGACGGACGGACGGACGGACGCACGCACGCACGCACACACGCACATTCAATCATTTAAAAGTATTAGTTATAAAAAGAAAATCTGAAACCATTTTTATAAAATTTACATATTTACAATTTATATAATAATAGTTTGAGTCTAAGGTAGGAAATACTAAAATTAGTAAATACAAGAGTTAAAAGAATTAATTAAATATTTAATTTATAGATTAGTATTACATTATTATTACATTGTACTGAAAATGTATCTAAATAATTAGCTAAACTTGAAACTTTATTTTCTGATTATTCGATAATTTGAATATATATAAATAAATTAATAGTTATTATTCATATGGTACATATTTAGGAATCTATATATGTGAAAGTTTTCTTTTACATGATTAATTTCCTTCCTTAATAATTTTATTTATTATTTTATTTACATGACTATTTTATAAATACATGAAGTAATTTCATTATACAATTTATATTTGGACTATGTATAGCCTAAAAATAATTTAAATATAATAAATTAAATTTTAATATTATTAATTAATCTTTGTTATTGCAAGTTTGTATTAATAATATTCACGCTATATTTATTAGATTTACTAATAAATTAATAGTCAGTGAAACATTCTATTATTAAAACTGAAATTAAAGATTTCATTATATGCGTGCACATTATAAATATAAAAGTAAAACTAAAATTATAATTTGTATAAATACTTATTTACTTGAATAATTTTTTAAATTAATTTTTATTTTGGATTAAATAAATTTTAAGTTTAAGTATAAGTTTTTAAACATTAATATTTTTATGTTTATTACTAAACATTAAAATTAATGGCATTAAGAGTTATTAAAATAAAAAGCAACAGCTTCAACTGAATTTCATAGGGTTCGAAATTTTTTTTCTCTATAAGGTATATTGAAATTATTCTTGAATGAGCTGGAAATAATATATTAAATGTGTAAAAATCAAATATAAATGGGATAATTTATGAAATAATTTTAATGTGACTAACAAATATAAATTCTATTACAAATTATGCAATAATCGAATTGTTTATCCTTATAAATTTTTCTTTAGTATTGCAATTCAATGTAATCACATACAAATTAATATTTGTAATTTAAAAATCTAGAATAATCGTATGGATTAACATCTAATTTTATATATTCTTTTATTCTTTTCTATGGCATCTCATAGTTAAAGTAAAAATGTTAATTACGTTTACTTTGCTAACTACCATTTACTATATAAACATTGAATGATTACATTATTAATAGCATTATTCGAATATTTTATTTTTACAAATTATATAAATTAAATAATTATGTATTATATTATTTTCAAAGATGCTGGGGGTATGCATAGTATATCCTAGTAATTCATTGAAATTCTTAAAATTGTTCATTTGACAGAAGAAAAAGTTGGGCCGATCCGCATAGTTTGTTCTCAATGAAATTTTAAATGCCTTTTTCGATTTTTATTTTTCTATACTCTTTACTTTTATAGCAAAATTTTCGTAGGCACTCTTTAATTCATTATACAATTTGAGAATGTTTTTAATTTAAAATGAAATCGATTTGAACATAGATAAACATGTACAATTTCGTTTATTTTAAAAAAGGATTATAAAATATTGAATGTTTAGAATTGAATAATTGAAAACTGAATTATTTTATTAAAAAATTATATTGTTTTTAAAAAAAAAATTTAAGCATTTTATAATTTTCAACTGCCTTGTATCTTCACACTACTCTAGATTATTACACATATATCTATTAAAGAGATTTTTATAAAATAATTTATTTCTTAATATTATAATACTTATAAAGTCTTTAAAATGTTCCAACATTTATCAAAATATAATTTTTTTAATATTGCATGTACACAGGACCTTATTATTTTCTAAGAACTTTTTCTCGATTACGATATGGTCAAGCTATATCATTAGTGTGAAAGGATTTTTTAATATTAATTGTTAGAATTTTAATATAATTGTGTTGTTTCAAAATAATTCTTTTAGATTAAATTATTAGAAGATTTTACTTCTACTTATGTCATTTCAAGATACATGCTATTTGGCTTAATAAATAAAAGTGGATAATTTTATATCATTAATCAAGTTGAAATTGATTTTATAATCATTTTTCATTAATTTTTTATTTGTCTAATTAAAAAATATGAGGAATATATGTTAATGTAATTTGACTAATTAATGTATGTGGATCTTCGATTGGTTTAGCACCAACTCTAGTTAAAATAAAGACAATATTAATGAAAATTCAGAATAAAATTTAATTAATTACCTGAAATTTAAGTCCTTGAATTTTATATTTCGAAATGAAAGGAATAAATAATAAGATAAGGATTGATATTATTAAAGCAATTACAACAGAATTGATCGAAGAATAGCATAATCAAAAAAAATATATCATTCAGGTTTGTATACGGGGAGGTGAATTTGTTTATTGTATTGAATTTGCTTTAACATAGTTTTCTGGGTCAGAAAAAATATATGGAGTTGTATAGGAGTTAGTATGAGTTAGTAAACAAATTATTAATAATATGTTTACTAAATTTATTGTTTTTATAGATTTTATTTTGTTTTGTGTGGAGTGAATGAAACTATATTGCCTTTTAAAAGTCTTATTTATAATTGCTTTCTCTTGATAGGCTACTGACAATTATATCGTAAGGGTAGCAAAAAGTATTCGAATATAAGTATTTTAACATCTTATATTTTTTAATTTCCGACAAATCAGAAAATTTACAAATACAAAACGATATGTGCTGTATTAAATTACAGTGCTGTTGACGTTCCTTTAACTGAGCAATGCAGCACACTCTGGGCGACCGCATCAAATTGATAGGAATGGAAATTAATACCAAAAAATATTGGCTATCATTGAAAAATATTGGAATAACCAGAAAGAAGAATGAGAATAATCATTTAAAATTAATATGGACTTATTAATTTCAAGAATTCCCTGGGCTCTTTCGATTTTTATTTCCGAAATTTTTTAAACTAACAGCCATATTTCCTATCCATCAATACGATCAATCATTCACAATGTAGTGTAATGCCATAGTGAATTTATTTTCATGAAACTTTCTAACCACATACTGCCATGGAATTTATAATTGTTAGCAGAATTTCACCGGGTATAGTACTCGCCTTTTTCTGTATTTGTCAAGTACTTGTACAGAAATTAATAAAAATTAAATGCTCACACTTCGTTTTATTTTTATAATTTTTAAACCTTGGTTAATTTTGCATAATTCAGTAATATATATTCTGTTGCTAAATTTCTCTGTTCATTTGAAAATTGTAGTAACAAAAATTCCATGACAACTTTACATTGTACAGTCAAAAAATGAAACGAATTTTGAAAGCTGTACGATATATAATAGAAAAAGATATTAGAAAAATTACGAAATTTAATTATCTCGTATATAGTTTTATAGAAAAATATTTTATGAATAATGACATTAAATTAATTTCATCGAAACACTATTAAAAATTGCTATACTTCTACGTTTTTAATTTAATAAATAAGCATAGATATAATAAATATTTTCATTTTGAAAAAAATTTGACTATAGTATCATATTTTATCATAAAAAATAAAATCGTTCATAAATATAAGTACCACCTTTCACACATCAGATGATTTCGAATGAAATTGAACTGTTAGACAAAGACGGCCACAGTTGATGCTATCGAGACATGTGCTGGGAATATAAACTAAAGCAAAAGTACTCAGCACGGTACGGTGTAAACTTTCTAAGCATTTTACGATCCATCAAATCGTATTGCACGTTTGCTCCACACGTTACTCTGCATTAAGTGCACCCAAGGAAAAAAAAAACTACTTGTAAAATTACATTTGTGCATTTTCTTATGAATATAGGTATAAATAGATTCATGAGCTTAGATGAAATAGCTTTTTTCAAGCATAAGTATGATCGTCAATTTTCACGTCTGTTATGTATTTATTAGGAAAACGTGGGCATTCGTGCATACTCGTGTACTCACACATATACATTTATATCATCTAGTTGCATAATAAATTGTACACAGTAACTTGTGCGGGAAAGGGATAATTGCCTGTAATTGTGAAATTCAACAATAGAACGAACAATAAAATGATCCATATATTTGTGGGTTAGCACTGGCCTTACGTTTTCCAATGCTCTACTCGCAATGTTTTGTTCGCTATGAAAGCGGAAAAAAAAATTGTTTTATCATAAAAAATACTTAGTTTTTAATTGTATAAGTCATTAGTCAATATTTGTTTAAATAACGCGTATAAAAATAAGCATAAGTAGATTTTAAAAGAATTTTTATGAATGAATTTTACGATGAATGTATGATGATTCTTTTACAAGAAGATTATTTTAAATAAAATTGGTTCGGTACGCTAAATATCAGTAATACTTAAACAATTATACGAATATTAAACATTTATTAATGGTTTATCCAATAATGGTATACCATTAGTAATGAATTCATGGTTCTAAATAATTTCTTTTAATATAAGAATAAATTCTGTTCTTAGTATTATGATAATTAATCAAAAATTGATATTTTCCATAAATAACATAATAACAATATTTTCTTTAACATATTCATATATTGAAAACCAATATTTACATTATACCAATAGTCATAGGACTAAAATTGTGTATATGAGATGTCTGATTTAAAAATCAAAATGAATCATTGACCTTCAATATTGATTAATATACAGATATTGAAAGCTATTAAAATTGCTAATTTGACAAAGTCGATGAATCTTTCTTTTTAAAGAAAGATTCATTATAATACACTAGAATGATCATTAATCCATGAATTGTCTTATAATTACATCTACAAATAATTATAGCGAATCTAACATCCTAATGTAAAATCAATTTAAATTTAATTATATGTCTTGTATACATATTATCATCCTTAGAATTAACAGATTAAATATAAAAATTTTATATTTTCATGTTTTATAAGAAAGAAATAGTTTTTTGAAAATATAAGTTTCCATAATACAATAAATGAATAGTAAGAAAGGATTTAATTATTTATTACATTTAATGATATATAAAAAATATTATGAACAAACAATGAAAATATTAATATAAATATTCGTACTTTATAATATTACTTTTATTTATTCATTTTACTAATCTAACAAAACTATCTTTTTAACAAAAAGTTGGAAAGTTATGTTGGTTATGGATACAAGGGAAACTAACGATTAATAGCGATGTGTATATATATATATATATATATATATATATATATATATATATATATATATATATCTGTATATATAGCGAACGTAATTGGAATGATATACTGAATTTAAAAATGCAGATTTTTAAAAGCAAAGCTATTTGTATTTTAGTTAAACGTTGTACAATATTATTTGCAGAAAAGCTTATATGATTAGTAATTTATATAATGATATTACATAATGAATACAAAATTCAATGATTTAAACATTATTGTTTATTTCTGTTTTTAAATAATGTGAGGAACAATAAAAATAAGATATTCGTATATAAATGTGTTTTGACGAATGTTTAGCTAATATATATTATACTTTAGACAGTAACTTCTAAAAACATACATTTTTGTATATTTATTTCATAAACATCAGAAACATGATGTTAATGAAGTCTGTATTAAAAATCTGAGACAATCATTATATATTCATTTTATGTTATATTAACACATATAATGTAGTTACACATAATACTAAGTATCCTAAATTAATATTCACGTTCTGAATTAATTTCGTCTCAATTATAAGCTACATGAATAAAACGTTAGTTGAATAAAATTAATCAGTAAAACATAAAATAAAATTGATATTTATTCTTTATTTCGAAATTATTAATAGTGAGTATTGTTCCTTATTGTTAGAGTTGAATATTATATATATATATATATATATATATATATATAAATATATATATATATATATAATATGTTTATTTCCAATTAAAAAAAAAAAAATATTGAAATCAAACAATATATATATATATATATATATATATATATATATATATATATAAGCAAATTATGTTGTAATATAATAGGAGACATTAACAGTCTTTTAGATAAAAGATAGAAACTAAATTATATTATTTTTATGTTAATTATATATTTTCCATATTTTTAAAGAGAAATGAGGCGATAGAACAGTTAAATTTATTATACATTATTTCATTCTGTATAATTAGTCTTGTTTTAAGCTTATATTTAAAGATAAATTTAATATTAAATTAATGGCAAAAGCCCATAAAATTTGATTTTATGTGTAAATTTTTTTCTCGTATTTCCAAGTATTATATTTATCGAAGTTGTCCGAAAAAGAAATGCGATACTAAAAGCATAAGGAACACGCTACCTTGAATTATTTTCATCGATTCACTATTTGTAGCTATTGTTTCCGCTTAGTTTAACGAGCAAAAAATTTTTATCGAACTCTTCACAATCTTCCCATTATTCTTACCTTCGTACCAGATTTTTGCAAACAGTTCTTGCGATACTCAATTGGCGCTTGCTGGGTATTTACATTCTTGAACACAGTCACTTGAGGTCGAACCACGCTTCAATCCGCCCAACTCTCCTATCGTTCTATGGCTCTAGCTTTCGTGAGAAAATCCGCTGACAAATGCACTAGCCTAAGAGGACACATGCATAGTTGTGTGTGCGGGGAAGTTGTGGCTACACGCAAACATTGTACGACTCGAGTCTACTGGTATTACTAGTATGGCGCAATTGAGCCTCAATGGATAAAAGTCCGGGCATCAAGACAACACGAGACACAGAACCTACTATAAGACTATGTAAAGTGGACTGCGGTTAGATTTTAAAACAAGATAAGTATTCGTTATGAGAGTTGGATACGAATCACTTAGGAGACTATGGACCAGTTACATTAATTGTCCTAAAAGAACTTTTCTTACCCAATCATTGAAACTGAGTTTCCGCGTCGTAATGCTGAACGAGTGAAAATTGAAATTTATTATAACTCAAGCATAACAATCAATAATTTTTACAAAATTCTTAATTTTTACTTTGAATGATTAATTATGTAAATGAATATTATTTGTTTATCAAACTTTTATAAGTACATCGTTTTTTTTTTTTTTTTTTTTTTTTCAAATGGATAAAGAAACGCATAAGTATTTAAATATGATTTTACAAAATTCCAATACTTCTAATTTCTAATTAAATTGTAAATGCAAATGTTCACTACAGTACATGGATTTAATCTATATTATTGTAATATCGTCAAATTGTATATAATATTGAATATTGAATTATAAAGCACCGAATAAATTCACATTAATAAATGCTTAAATAATCTGTACAATCGAGAAAAAGCTTGAATAAAGTTTTATATCGTTGAAGCTAAAGAATTATGTTTTAGCATGAGGTCGGTTTACTTCAGAAATTATCATATGAAATTCTCGAATTATCTTAATTCAAGCATAACATCAGAGATATAATATTCACGAGTGTTTTATAAGAAGCAAATAAATAAATTCAAATATTATTATTTATGTATACGTTTGTCGGTGTAGTTATGTCGCAAGTTTGTATAACTAAAGCACTGCAAGAATTGAAAACAAGTTTAATCGATTAATTTACCCACAAAAACTTCTATATAACCACTAAATATCGTCCATGCTAGTGATAAAAAATGTTTCATTGGTTCGCAAAAATTTGATTTCAACGACTATAAGTTGGAAAAGTTATGGTGAAATAACGACTGGAAACGCATGAGCTCAGCAGCTATTCTGCTTCGTGATTCGATGAGAAACTCACGATCTCGCGTAATACGCACGAATATTAACCGGTATGCAGCACATGGCTTTTCCGCAAAAAGGCGCGCATGCAATTATTGGAAGGTAGATGGTAGAAAGGAATTTCATAGTGAGCCGAGCATGGAGGACCGTTACGCCAGCGATTTAAACTCTAAGTATGCAAGCATGAATCTTGAACGTTCATTAATGATATTTTCTCCTACATTACTGGCTTGTCTTTATACATTTTTTCCTTTTGCATTTCACTGTGATTTTGCGGTTCTTAGTCGATCGAACTTCATATTGAGATATAACAACTTTGTAATTATTATTGATTTTATAAACAATTCTTGGTTATTGCTATGAGATAAAAAGTTCCATTTTTTTTTTTTAATATGGAAGTTATGTGATAAGAGAAACGAATAATTATTAATGAAGCATTCAATATTTACTTTAGTTATCTAATAAATGCAATTATAAATCTACTTCAAAATAAATCTGAAAATCTGTCGCACTATATACATAAATTTTTTCAGTTAAGAAATTTCGTCATTAAGAACATATTTACATTACATATATTAATTTAAATTAAATTAAAATTATTTAATTTATTATTAATTATTAATAATTGCATTCCTTTATTATCATTCCTAAATATGGTGTTATATGTATTGAATGAGTTAGAATTCAGAATCTATATTAAATCAATATTTTATGCAGTTTAATGTCGTATATTAATAATATCATATATGAATATTATTAATAAAAAATATTATAAAACCTATTTTATATAGAAATATTAAAAATTCTTTAACTTTAGAACAGTATTATTTGAAATATTTAGCTTTACTATTATATACATTTTTTTTATACACACATTCGAATCGCGTTTGAATATCAAGAAAGTTTAATATTAAAGAATTTCATTAAAGAATTTAATCTTATTCAAAATATTTATTTAAATTATCATATAATGAATATACATATGTACATATACAGATATAAAAAATTACATTATTTATATGTTTTTGTAATAATTATAGAATTGAGCGAATTTATTATTTATATATTTATTTATATATTTATATATTTATTATTTATATTTATATTTATAAATAATTTATATATATATATATATATATATATATATATATATATATATATATATATTTATATATTTTTGTAATAATTATAGAATTGAGCGAATAATATGGATTTGTTAATATAATGTTAAAGAATTTTATTTGATAACAAACATTAATATGTGCTGAATGTTTTTGTAGACAGCACACGTATGTTCTGAATTCATTTTATGATTATTCTTAATTAATTTACTTTAAGCAATCAGCAGAAATTTTTGAAAAACGTCGCACCATCACATTATTTATTATCGCTATAATAACATATTTACGTTAGTATTAGTGGTAAGTACGTTAGGAAATATTTCACTAGTTGTAATTTGAATATTTTTTTATAAGTGATCTAAAATTATTTGACCTGGAAAAATTAACAATTCATGTACGTTTAAAAGTAGAATTTTGTCTATGAATATAAAAACATAGGTGTACTTTAGTAAAATTTTGTCGAAATTCGTAACAGCTTTCGTGCACATACAATTATGGACCTTTTTAGCTATATTATTTTTATTCTAATTAATAATATCAATAATAATGGCATTAGTTTGCGGCCCCTACACATGAGCAATTGGTTATTCTTTCAATCTATAACTGCTTCGAAACATCGTAATCGTTTGAAAAACTAAAGAAACAAGATATTGAAGGATAATTTCAAGTAGCACAAAATTTTTTTTGTTTTGATTATATACAGATGTATTTTTTTTATTCCTAAATAACTAATATCCATAATATCCGAGTGGTTATCAATATTTCATCATAAAATATGGATTAAACGTTATGGCGTAAAAAATTCAGTATATCATAATACAAAGAAATCTATGTAAAAATATGTTAATTATTGAATAAATTCAATCAAAATTTATTTCTATTCAACGATTATATTTTCATTATGTGCTATTGCTGCAACTAATTAAACTGAAGATTCCATATAATAAGATATAATAAGAAGATACTTTTTGAGACAGAAAGAGTATTCAAATCGTTCAATATATTAGGTTAAACATATATAACGATAGTTGTGTATTTTATTATTTAGAAACTTTCAAGTTTATACGACTTATTTTTAACAAAAATATAAAATAAAAATTACTTTCAAACATTTGCTTTGATAATCATTCAATATTTAATATTACATTAATTTTTTGAATTTCTATATTTATCAAATTTAAGATTTATTATTTTCAATAAATTTTTTAATTTTGAACAATTTGAATTATATAAGAGTATTTTTTTCTATTTACTCTGTATATTCTACACAAAATCACGATTAGTTTTCTATTCTATATACATTGGTTAGAAGTTGATAGAAGATGGTTGAATTGGTGATAGGTTGACTTACTTACTATTAAAAAATTTTTAATTATGTTTTGATTTACATGAAATATTTTAATTTTAAAATTAAAACATATTGTTCAAGGTCAAATGTATATTGAAAGCTTACTAGAATATGTTAAAAAAAATACACTGTTCTTAGTATATTGCATTCTATTTATTCTAATGAGTTTGTACTTTATAATAATCATATTTTATGAAGAATAACATTTAGTATTTGTACATTAATAAGTATTTTTTCAGATGCATTTTGATTTTGCAAATGTGGAAGACAAAAAAAAAGCTTAAGTGGAGAAACAACATTAACCACTTACCTCGACAGTAGTAGCAACAACAGCTACTATATTTCGGAGAAAGTTTTCTTTGGTCAAAGTACTTGAGAACGTTGTTTTAGAAGGTTTATGTGTAAACTCAAATATCTCAGGTGTACGCTTTCCAACCTCAACCTCTTGCTATGAACATTCATACATTTATAAAATGTACGAGTCGATTCGGAATTCGCCAACAATTTTAAAACTTGGAGTACGGATTTTAATAAATACACTGATAGATAGCCTTGGAATATGGCCAAATTATTCAAATACAAATCAAGTAATATAGAGAGTCAATTAAAAAAAATTCTTTTATTACTTTTTTTTTTTTTTTCTATTTTATTTGATATGTATTTTAAGGGATTGTCTTTATATTTAAAAAGAATTTCTTTTGTGCATTTCTTTTTACAATAAAATTAATATTTCTACTCTAATACATTAACCTAATTTTACGAAATGCATAATATAAACATCAATAATATATATATATATATATATATATATGCTTTTTAATTAAAATTTAGTTTTTATTACATAAGTGTCCTTATATTACAAACTTAAAAAAGAAATGTTTTTAATATTTTACTGAAAAATACTTTCAATATAAATATTCTTGGAATATACCTACTACATTTCTTTAATTAGTTTATGAAGCCTGAAAATTAAAATTGTTAAGGTTAATACTAAATACTATATACTTAAAAAAAGTAAGGATTTTAATTGATTAAATTGAAATAAATGCCATATTGTTATTTACACTAAAATATACGGTTTAATTTTCAATTTATTTAATTAAAAACCTCCCATTTAAGACGATATTAATGATATTGTAACAGTAATATAATAGATAGTCAGTATAATTTGAAAAAACTAATTGAACTGTATGAAATTTCATTTTTAGTATATGAAACACATTGGTTGTTTAGGTAGATGTAATTTTGCATATTCCCACTTAATGTTTAATTTTATTTTTTTCAACTCTTCAATTTAACTGATTTTATCTGCTGTATACACATAAAAGACTGTCTACCTATGTGTAAAGTGTGAATATATAGTGCAGTTGCGTGTGCATGTTTAATTTTGATCTAAAACATATGTATGTATATATATATATTTATATATATATATATATATATATATATATATTCGTATGAATGTCAAGCACATTATTCTTTATAAATTTCTTCTACCGATAGAGTATAAAAGATAGATAGTTGAGAGGTGTATGAGAGAGAAAAAGAGAGTCAAAGTCAGCGAATAATGCGCCTCGAAGAAAGTAGAAAGTAGAGTGGGCCATTATTGGAATTTGTACTCTCTCGTTGTCGTTAGCAGAGCCGTGGTACTTCAAGGGAAAATCTTGCAGGCAACATCGTTTTCTTGAAAATGCTGGTACTTAAAGTCTAGTAGAGTAACCTTCGTATGCTGAGACATTGGTAACTTAAAATACCTCCCTTCTTCTTTTCTTTACTGGATGCAAGAGGCAAGTATGTGCATTGCGTCTTTGTAGAAAATATTTTGAGAAATGTGATATTAGAAGTATAGTATTTTTCCTGCTATTTATTGGTACAAAAAACGATATTTGCTTTCGAAAAGGTTCTCATACATTATACGACAAATTTATAATTTGTCATTGACAAATAATACACTTATACGATTATTTTATCGATTGTTAGACATTTTATTTTACTAGTAGTCTTAACATATCAATACCAATAAGTACAGTAATGATTTAAATAAATTTCTTATATCAATATATAATAATTTTTTTATATCAATATATATTTTAATAATATATGAAATATTAAACAGAATTCTTTTTAAATCTGTGAAAAATATTATTGATTTCATGAAAAATTTATTATATGCTTACATATGATAATAATTTAACATTCTTATCTTTTCTGCTTATACGTCAAAAAAATAAAAATAAAATTGTGAGAAATTAATTTTCATATCTCTTTAAATAATTGAATGAACTGAAATAATTGAACTGAAATATATTCAGTCAGATATATTAATTATGTGAATTTAAAAGAGAGTTTAAGAGACAAAAAGTTATTTTTGTGATATGTTATATTTGTCTAACTATTATAAATTCTTTCTAATAAATAATAAAATATTTTAAATTCAAATTCATAAAATATAATTGAAATGTATTGTACGTTTTATAATTTTAATATTTAATAGAGAAAAAGGAAATTTTGTTATGTTACATACAACAAGAAAATGAAGGTCATATCCTGAATATTACTAAAGAATTTGTTTAAATATATATATTTCTTATATTGTCTAGAAATCAAAGATGAATGAAATAACGTAATTAATAATTTTTAATCAATAACATTAAGAAAAGCACATACGTAATGTTTTTTTAATTTATTTATAATATAAAATATTTATAAACATCCGTATGCATATTCACATACACATAGACGTGCCCACGTCCATGCATATATATATATATGTCTAGAATACATATGTGGACAACATTTTCATATTATGTTGAATGAATATTTAATAAGATGTGTAAGCTTTGTATATTATGTGCAGATTTTAAATTAAATACCATATTTTCAAATTTTCAGCTACTTTTAACGTATGCTTTTTATATAGTTATTTTTAATTTTATTTCTAGAGTTATTTTTCATAACATTATGTAAAGGTAATTAAATGATAATTTAATATAACATGACATAACAATATATTGATTTGAAAGCGGACACATATTAGAAACAGAACAAAAACATCTTTTTAAAAGTCGGATTTTTAATTGAATCTTAGTCTAAAGAATATTTCAAACAATGCTACATTTTATAATGCAAATGTTTCATAATTAATTTTAAACTTTTCTATATGGAATATTGCATATTTAGTATGTAAAATAATTCTAATTTGCTATTTTTTAGTTTGAAACATTCAAAATATTATTAAATTTTATTTCATGCTTTACGTATAAAAATAAGAAATTCATATCTTTCTTTCCTCTATTGATGAATCACTCATTTCCCGTCAAAAAAGAAAAGATTAAAAAGTATTAAATCTAATTATAAACAATAATCAAATAAAAAAATAATAAAAACGTAGATTTTATTACTCAATTATGACCTGTTTGAAACAATTATTTCTTAATTTTTCACATTTTATTCTTTCATTTTTATTCCTCAATAATAGATAGAATCCTCTTAATATTATTTATCCCTCAAATGGAATACATTAAGACTACTATCTATTAGATTGTTATTAAAATAATAAATAAATACATGTTAATAGATAAAACGAAGATGAGCTTAAAGCCCTAATGGCACTATTCTTCGTATTAGAGAAGCGCTTGAGTTTGTGATCTTAACGACAGACTCGTTAGCCTTGTAATAAAATTATAATGTGTCTGTAAGCACAGACTTCGGAGTACTCCAGAAATAATTCGCACTGACGCGACTGTTTCTCACCTCATTTATTTATAAGCATATACGTCATACGCGTTGATGCTCCTGATGTTTCCCAGTATTTCACGCTAATTAATTCTCTTCACAAATTTTTATCAAGAAGTACGATGAATAATGACAAGTAAATTCCCTTCTAATAAATACAAAGTCAAAGAAATTTCTTTTAATGTTACGTAATGGATATTTTGTGAATTATCTTTTCGTAATATATAAATTGTAATATTCTTTAAAAGTAAATTATATGAAATTGTGTATTAATTAGTAATATCTAATGACTTTTTTTACAATGTATTATAAAAAATTTATAAATATCAATTACTAAAGTAATTAATTTCCATAACAGAAAAATCGTACATAAATTGTATACTCGTTATTATTCGTCCATGTATATATGTATATATATATATATATATATAAAGTATTTTATTGGATATTTTGTTCTTATAAAAAGTTACACAATGTATATACAATATAATTTATAAGAACAAAATATCTAATAAATTACTTAAACGAAATCTTTATGCATGATAAACGTAATTTAATGCCGTGTTTTATTTTTTTTGCTTCCTTGCTTCTGTCTCTCTCTCTCTCTCTCTCTCTCTCTCTCTTTATCTTGCTATCTTTCTCTCTCTTCTTTTATTTCATTCATAATTTATCTTCTTTGTTTCGTTATATATCAACAATATTGTTTTTAGTACGGAAAGCGTATAATCGTGCAATAGAAATTCAAAATGATAGCAAAGGTATAGGTAAGTAGATTACTATAATTAATCAAATTTTTGTTAGAAGTTATATTTTTCATAGATACTTTTAATCATTATTTGATAATTTTCATACTAGTGTATCCGTTTTATTTTAGAAACTCTCATTTGTACTAACATCCGTTTTCTATTTAAATCTGCATTTGAAATCTTTTTATAAATTGAATTTGAATATTATTTTAATTCGTATAAATTTAATAGTTTTCATAAATATGACAGTTGTTAATATAAAAATAGTACTATAATAAAAAAAATTATATCAACATATTTAATTGAAAAAGTTGAAAAATGTTTTTACATTAGAATATCATTGCGCCATATTCTTATGAAATTAGAAATCATTGGAAACGTATATTTTCATATATATTTTTAAATGTCAAAAAACTTGTATTATATTTCTGTAATATATGTCTTATTAACATTTTCTGTTGTCAAAAACAAATGCAACTGTAGATATATATATATATATATATATATATATATATATATATACATATAAAATGTATTAATAATTTAAAAATAGAGAGGAATAATATTTTATGAATTATAACTTTGAAATTGGTGTTGGTGTGTATATGACGCGCACGCCCGTGTACATATGATTTATTATTAATCCATCTCCATAACATCCAAAAAATTATATAATATACATAGAGTATAATATATATATAGAGTCAATGTTATTTATATTATATTAATGGTGATTAATTTAAATTTGCTTAAAGTGTTACACTTATATAATATAAAGCTGATCAAACACTCTCTTTATCATTGCAGATTGCAAGTGAAGAGAAAAGCAGCTAAAATCAGTTAGTACTCAAGATACATAAAAATGGACGTCGAGACGGGGGCCATATTGGCCCTGCAGATTCTTGCTCTATGTTCTATCGTCGCGGCTCTTCTGGCTTATCTAATGCGTCAGTCACGTAACGCTAATGAGGAATATGAAATGCGTAGTAAGCGTTACGTCCTCGTTACAAGCTGCGATACTTGTATTGGTTTGCAACTTGCTTTGGCTCTATCCGAAGCTGGCTATAAGGTAGGACAAAAGAAGTGTGAAGGCGACTAGTTATTTTTTTAAATGACTGTCAAAGCATGAGCTTTAAAGATTGTAATTTTATTGATATTTTTCAATTAAAATAATTTTCTAATTCTTAATAGTATTGTGGGTATTAGGACGCGAGTAGTATGATTTATTATAAAATGAAATAATATTTTTTATCATATTTCCAAATAAAACATCGTACATATATATATATATATATATATATATATATATATATTATAACATATATCAAATCGTTCTAGAGTCATGTTTATAATTACAGAAATTATAAGTAAAATTGTAATTTTAATAAAGATTTTACAAATTTAGGAATCAATGTTGTAGTATCAAAAATTTAAATCGGAGTTAAGTTTATCTTAAAGCTTTTTTTTCATTTTTTGGAAACCGGATTAAAAGTTTAATTTTTAATAAACATATTACAATGAAAAGTAAATTTAAAAAAAAGATGATAATTCCATATGATCCATATGGAACATGAAGAGAAAGTAAGAAAGAGGAACTTATAAGAAAAAATTTTCATTTATTTATTAATATTTTAAGAGACTTAAAAAAATTAATATTAAATATAATTATTTACTATTAAATTAAAACTAATACTATTAAATAGCTATTAAAACCAAGATGTGTGATTAAATTGAATTAAATATCACATAGATATTGCACCTTATGTAATAATTAAATTTCATATCATTGTATTATATATTTGTATAATATATAAATTTCATATATTATATTATAAATATATTATATTATTTTTCTTTACTTTTGAATTACCTTTCAATTACTAATGAGTTATATTCATTTACATAACATAATGATTCAGGTTTTAAACATTAGAAATTGTTTCGTAATAATTTATATATTCATTAAATTGTGAAAAATATATAAATTTGGCATTTCATTATTGTTTAATAATTAATACATTTTTTATATTATAATTATTTTGATTTATTAAGTTTTATAATAATAATAGTTATATTATCATTTTAATTCAGATGCTTTACAATTTTAAATATAAAACATAATCTAGTTAATGATAATCGTTGATAATTACTTTTTATCTTTTCTAATAAATAATAATACAAAAATTCATTAATTCAATATGTAATATTCATTGAAACGTAACACTTTTTAATCATATTACATAAGAAATTTCTTCCATTGTGTTCATAGTAGATATAAAAAAACTTATAAAAATTATTAAAAAAATAAATTGCAAAATTTTGTATCAGAAATTTATAATTGGATGATTATTAAAGGTTCGACAATAACAAATTCATTTCCATTAAGCAACATTTAGAGTATATTCTTTTATAAAAGTGTAATTAAGTACATATTATGTGATTTAATTGCACTTTACTTTATCGATTCTTAATTATACTGGAAATAAGCCTATTCATATTACTTTCACTCAAGCGGGTGATGAAACAATAAACGATTGTATTTTTGGCCTTCAATATATGAAAATATACAATTATTGAGTTTTTTATATATCTAGAACATTCAGAATAAAAAAAATATAAATCTACGGTCTTTCAAATTAAATTGCTTCTGAATAAATAAAAAAAAAAAAATATATATATATATATTAAGTTTTGTAATTTAATTAATAAAAACAAATTATTTAATAATATAACTTGATATTATAATAAAGATAGTTTTTTTGTCTAATTTATTTAATATGTAGTCGTTTATGAAATTAGTTCTTTGAATTAATTACAGAATATTATAATTAAAAATTTTAATTTCTTATAATCATTACGTTTGAGAATCTATGGAAGTGTGAAGTATTGTGAACCTATTAATATAAAGGAAATATCTATCTAGAAATATTATTCAATAATTAAATCTCTAATAATATTATAATTTTTGTAATTCTTTATTCTGATCAGATAATTCTTATTCTGCTATCATATTTAAAAACTGATTGCTTTAAAATAATATTTTACGAAATGTGTAGTTCCAGCATATATAAATAAATTATAATTAAATGGAAGTCATCTCATTTTGATAAATCTGTCTAAATAGAATTCTGTCGATTTTAAACGTTTATATATTACCTTAGATAAATAATTTTAAAATAAAAAAAAATTGATATAAGTCTATTAAGGAATTCTTAGAAAAAAGAATGAAGTAAAAGTGAAAGAATGAACAATTAACTTATTGAATTCAATGACAATCAATATATTCATAATTTATAACACGGCTAAATATAATTACATGTTATATGCAATTAGCTTTAGCCGATAGTAACAGTAGTATCGATTATTCTCTAGGTATTCGCCGGGTTGCTCGATCCAGCTGGTAATTCACACGGAACGAAAATTTTAGAAGCCGTGGAGCTCCAGCGTACAAGAGCAAAAGATCTTGAGAGCGTGGAAGAATCGCCAGTGGCGTCATCAGATGTACGATCACCTGGCCAGATTATAACCGTGGAATTAGACTCGACACGAGAAGATAGTTTGCGTACGTGCTTTGATGCTGTGAAAGCGAAGCTACCGGCTGGAGAAAACGGTAAAATAAAAAGTATTTTTCACTAATCCATGTAAAACGATGTGTAAGTAAGACTTTTGAATTTTTCATAAATGTTTGAATATTAAATGGTTGTTCAATGAATCTGGCAAGTAAATTAAAAGCATAAAGTAACAAATTCATGTATATTTTAAACATTTTATATCATTTAATCACTTACTCACGTAATATAAAAATTATAATATAATGAAAATGCGATGAATTTAATTAAATAAATGAATAATAATTATGTAATTATTTTTTCTCGCTGCATTAATTAATTAAAAAAAATGAATCAATCAAAATTAAACATTAATGTATGTATTAGAGTAATATGAGTCGGAAAGAAAAATAATAATAAGAAGTCGAAAAAATTATTATTGCGGCTCACTAGCGGGAGGGGGGGGGGTGGTAAATAAATATTGAGTGGTCAAACGTGAAGGTAGCTTATATCGTATGTAAAACGCTATAATGGAACTGACACTAAACAAGTCTGAGATTTGAAAAAAATAGAAAATAATTGTTACGATATAGTAAGAATAATAGAATACAATGCGCACGACAGATTTTAATAAATTTTCTTTTACCAAGCTTCACTTAATCATGCCATTCATTTCTCTTCGAGTTAATATCCTATAAAAGTAAATTAAATAGATAAGCATTTTCATAAATTAAAATCTAAAAATAAATAAATTTTTTAATATTGTAATTTCAAATATTATTCTAATCATAAATTATATTAGAAGTACAAATAATAAATTGCTTTGTTCTATTATCAATTATAACATACAAAATTTATCATAGTTAACGATTTTTACAGTTAATCAATATTATTACACAACTAAAAAAAGTTGTGTTTTCATTAATTTATAAAATTAATTTCTTTTCGTTAAAAATATAACTAACTATATTTATAAATATACATTATTCTTTGGTTCGTCATATTTTCATAAATTATTAATATTTTTATTTTGCGCTATGAATTACTATGTCATATAGAATAAATAATGTTTCATTATTAGACTATAATATATTGTATGAAAATTTAAATGTATTATGTAACAAATGATGAAATTAAATATTGTATGTAAATATTTAATGAAACAGGAAGTATAAAAGGTAGAAAATTATATTTAATATGAATGTTTGTTTATATTGACTTTTCTTACATATATAGATTATAAATATAAATCATTCTTTATAATTAGTATTAAATTAATAATGTAAGAAACTTTTAATGATGAAAAATAAAAATATATCCTTTATAGTCTTTATATGCAAAAAGAATTACTCGTCGAGTAACAATTTTAAAAGATCGAAGTAGAAAGCTGAAACTTAATTTATAATAAAATTTTAGGAACGTTATCGTGGCTGCAAAACTTTAAAGACCATTGTAATCTCCGATAAATTTACTAGCCACAGGAACTAGCCAGCATAGCTCCAGTGTTCTACTCATGCTTTTGTAACAAAACTGGAAACTGATTAAGGGAGTAGTGGTCGTGCTTGTGAACTACGTAGCTCATGGTTCACAATTTCTCGCTCTCACGCTCTTTCTCTCTCTCTCTCTCTCTATGTCTCTCTCTCTCTCTCTCTCTCATGTGTAAAAGCGTAATCGTTACAATTACTGTGTTATAATCATTGCCTTCATCAAAGCATTCCCCTAAACCGCACCACTATGAATCGTTAAGAACAGACAGAGAGGGGAAGAGAGAGATATATATATAGAGAGAGATAGAGATAGATAGATAGATAGATAGAGAGAGAGAGAGAGAGAGAGAGAGAGAGAGAGAGAGACAGAGCGAGTGTGCGCGCACACGATAGAGACACACGTTGAAGGGATACTGGGATCGGAAAACCGCGGATCGCAACTCGTGTGATGAATCTCCGTATCAATTTCATCGACGGTAAAGTATCTATTAGAATCAACTTATACGAACTATTTACGATAAATTGCTATCCAATTTTTTAGTAAAATAAATTAAATTTAAAATGAGAAGTAGTACGATAAATTAATTTCTATATGAACGGTGCATTTATACACTTAATACACTTATATTTCAATTGGATTCTTATGAATAGAAAAAAGGAATGAATTTTAAGTGTGTATTTACTTATATTCTAAAAAAGTGAAATAATACTATAATAATTGTATGAGACTTTTAGAAGAACAAAAATTAATTCATATTGCAGCGATTAATATAAAATGATTTAACTTTATAATCTCAATTTTGAGTAAAACATAATTACTATACACGTATGAGGTTGATTGTCAACAAGATTAAGACTGACTTCTGTATTAATATTTGTCAAATTTAGATCAACAGTATCTAATGATATTTGATATACAATATATCGTATAATATTTATACGTTAAATGGATAGTTTATTATAGAAAAATATTATTTTATCATCGTTAATTAATTATCTATCACGGCGTCGTTATTATTTATTTCTATTGATTTAGGTCGACAATTTTCAAAAAATATTCTCACTTTTCATAGTATAAAATATTGTATAAAATAATACAAAAATATATATTACGCAACTAGCGTTTCATCCTCAAATCTGATGTAAAGATTCGCAATGTATTCATTCTTTATAATGAATTCTTTTAATTTATATTTTTTATAAATTATAAATTTGGCTTCCAATGCATTTTCGTGTTTTATAATCGTTAACTAGAGACGTTAAGAGAGTTAATGAAGATACATTGTGCGAATTAATTTAATGCAATGCTCATTATCGCTACAAATGTTATCTCACCAACAACTAAATTTAACGAAATAGTATATTCTTACATTTATAAATAATTATTATTTGTCTGTCTAGTAGTCATTGAAGAAGCCATTGGGAATTGCAGAGTATAGCACACATCATTATTAGAATCTCGTCAGATTAAAGTTACAAATGAATTTCACTCGCAAATGTAAAATCCTATAAACGCTAGTGCACATGACATTATAACCTCCTTCTCTATATTTTATGTTAGATTGCCTTACTTATCGAGTTATTTTCATATTTTACAGGATTATGGGCAGTGGTGCATACCGGTGGATTGGCTTTGCCGGGAGTTATCGAGAGGCAAGCGAGTTCGGCCTGGGAATCCATGCTCCGACATAATTTGGTTGCGCCTTTACGGGCTGCGCGCGTATTCATTCCACTGCTCCGAGCGAAAAGAGGTAAACTGACGCTTTGGATCTATATTACATACGTACGGCAGTGCTTTAGTTACGTTTCAACTGGATTATTAGGGACATGAACTGGCGACAGTTCCTATACTATCCTCCTCTTTACTGTACCACACAGAGATAATGTCTATCAAATTCGACCATTCGAAATATAATTTTGTTTTATTTTGTATTAAGCGGTTAAAATCCTTAGTCGCTTAGTAGTCGTTTGAATTTCAGCTAAAATTCAAGAAGAGTAAACATCCAGGACAGTTTTGTATTTTATTTGCATTATACATGTTTTTAGCAATGTAATATTTTTATTTTGATATTTAATTTCGCAATTTCTGAGATTCTTAAGCTTAGTATTTTGAAAGAAACTACCTGTTAAATATTTTTTAATATAATAAAATTAAAATATGTGCTTATGCGATAAAGAGTTTAAATCCAATATTACATATAGTACGGGCGTTTGAAAAAATTTTCGTTATTCTATTATGAATATTTATTCCCTTGTAAAAAAATTCATGCTATGTATATGCAATAAATTATTTTTAAAAACTTATATAATAATCTGAAAGTTCGACGTAATTTTCATTAAATAACTATTTAACACTTTCATAACTGTTACAGGCAATGAAAAATATCTTCCATGAACTTCGATGTTAATTTCTTTATTAACGAATGTGCAGCAGTTACGCACACATTATATATGTACATATTTGGGATAAGGAAAAACGTAATTAACTATCTGTTTGAGAGTACAGTTTAGTTTATTATTTATTAGATGTATATCATAATTACGATAGCTAATTATGCTATGGACTTTGCATATGTTATGAAGTAAACGTTTAATTATAATTTTTTCTGCTTTTACAAGCTGAATCAAATGTTGGTAAAATGCTATATTCGATTAAATATAATTTATATTTAAAATTCATTTAATTTAAAAAGCTATAGTTTGTTGTCACGGAATAAATTATAAGCTCTTCAAATTATTGTTGTTAATTAATCGAATAATATGTAACTAATAATTAGAATTTATAGTTAAAAGCTTAAACCTAATGACAATATATTATTTATATTTGAAAATCATAAATTTGAAATTAACGGTAGTTAAATATAGAAAATGAAAAATAATAAATTCAATCTAAATAAGCATGATACAAATCATTTTATACAAAATAAAGATTTATAACATTAAATAGAGAACTATTACAAATACAAAAAAGATAACATACACATTTTATATAATAATTATCCACAAAAATATAAATTTGGATAAACAAAATTATCATTTATTGACTTATTTAAGTTTTATTCAATACAATTTTTATTAATTTAAAAATTCTCATTATTTTACTTATTTTAATTATGATTATTTTGTTATTATAATTATAAATCTATTTATATTCGATTTCTTTAATTAATGATATTATTTAATGTTCACTATATCTTGATATTATTTAATTTTTTCTTCTAGTAGTTCTAAAATACCATACAGATTGCTAACTTTGAAGATTTGCCGCGTTTATCCATGCAATCAAATGTATTGTATTTAATTTTCTAAAATTTTTACATATAATAACATATTAACATTATTATTGTTACTATTATAATTAAAATAATCATATTAAAATAAAATTGTATTTATTATAATCAACTACCATTAATATTCATAGGAATAAATGAGTATTGAAATTACTTGTATGAAAGTCATGCAAATGCAACGGGATTCAAATTTAATCTAAATTTGAAAAAAAAATTTTTAATGTAATATAACAGAAGACAAAATTGTTGATAATTTTATATTTTATGTTTCATCATATCTCTTGTAATTCATATACTCCACAATTTTTGAACGATTTTTTAAATGACTTTTCGCAAAGTGAAGTACTCGATGTGGAAGATAATTTTTTATTAAAAATATTTTCCTTCAATTTTTGATATAAAATAAAAACTTGAATATCGTTATTCAACATATGAATATCTGTAAAAACATCGAGCATATATTTGAAGTTTTTTTTTTTTCAAATAGAAAATTTATAAAATATGAAAGAATTTGTAGAACATTATGTAAAGTAGAACGGAGAACATGTTGTTAAAAATTTTTATGAAATCAGAAGAATTTAGTTAATTAGAAAATTCAGATAGACATTTAGAGAGTTTATGGTTTAAAATATTTTAGAGAAATTCTAATTTTATTTTTAAAAATGTATTGGTACTTGATTCACTGATACTACAAAGGTTTTCATATAAATATACGCATGCTCAATTGAATTATGTTAACTTTATAATTACATTCTAACATTATCAATAATATTTTATTACATTTATTGTTCCATTTTTTAAATTTTAAATATTTTATTCAAAAACATGATTTGCAAGTGATGTTTTGCAAGATATATAATATTAAATATATCTACTGAACATATTAGAAGTAAAAACGTACATGCTTAGAAATTATATAAATATTATATTTGCTCATTGATAAATGGTAGAACCACTACAAATTTTTCATTACGACGAAAAAATATTTTTTTCCGATTTTCTTTTGAATCTTTATGTATTGGCTATGCACAATACATATTATTTGACCTTTGTGGGAATAAGAAATAGTTACATAAATATTTTTTCATTTTAAACTTGAAGATACAACTTAAATAAGATTTCACAAAAGAAAATACGAGATTGTTTTAATATTTGTTTAATAGTGTGTACGTAATAAATTGTTAGAGAACTATATTTAATATTTCAATGAATAAAAAAGAAAAAAGTTTATATTGTTGTGCTATCCACAATTGTATGTTAAAAGCAACCTTTCATATTATATTAAAATAATGACCTTTTATTTATTCTATATATTTTTGCAATAAACGTGTAAACATATTATTTCTATTACTTTTCCTCGCGACATGTTCAATAATACTAACGCGTAGTAAAAATGAAATTTAAGTCTACGGAATTCAAATTCGAATTTCTTTTTTACATTTTTTCAACATTATATTTGCATTTGTATTATATAATACTGAGCGGTCATCCAAAATTTAATTTTGCGAATAAAATTATCCATAATATTAATATTCATAGGAAACATAATGATGTAATTGATTAGATGAAAAATTAGTGTAATATTGGTAAAAAATTGATAATCGGATTGCCATTCGTTAAAGAAATTCAACAAGTAATGTACATAAATTTCGTTGGTGGAATTGAAGAATTTTTTAATTAATTTAAATGTAAATATCAGAGCTACAGGAGGCTCGATATGCTAGATAAATTATTAATCTAAAGCACTTATTATTAAATCAACGTAAGTTTAAATTCTTGCGAATCGAACGAATGTAGATCTTCTCTTGGCTGCTTAAGGCTGATTAATCTTTTATAAAATATCAAGCGCAGCCCCTTTTCCCTAATTTTATTGTTTGCTTTGACATTTCAATAGAAATGTATCCAAGGCGAAAAGCATCGAGAAGAATTTTCTCTAATCATTAATATAAGCAATCCGTAATCGATGAATAACGTAATATGCCTAGTGCTAATGCACTCATTTCTATTTTCTCAGGTCGCATAATTTTACTGGGCGACTCAGACACGAGCTTCGGCTCGATGGTGGGTGCTGGTCTCGTGGCCTTTAGTGCCTCTCGCAAAGCTGTTGAAGGCGCGGCGGAAGCATTGCGAGCTGAGCTCTGCGTGTCTGGTGTCGACGTCGTGTTGCTCAAGCCACCGTCCGTGAATCCACTGGCGCTTTACGGTCCCCCGGTTCTTAAAGCGTAAGGAGAGACCGTTTTTAATTTATGGCACTTTTATTCTTTATCTATTAGAATAAGATTACACACAGCTGAATTGTACAGAAAGGCGGTGAGAGAGCGAGAGTTTTGTGTTCCACAGGATCCGCGTATGCGGGGCTCTT
The DNA here is from genome assembly GCF_000503995.2 of Ceratosolen solmsi marchali. Lineage (NCBI taxonomy): Eukaryota > Metazoa > Arthropoda > Insecta > Hymenoptera > Agaonidae > Ceratosolen > Ceratosolen solmsi. The sequence goes on from NW_011948417.1 coordinate 2,287,793, forward strand.
CCCGTAATCATCCTCATTTTAGACATTATACTACTCCTAGAGAGTACAAGTACCTATAACATATATTAATGTTCACGATAAATATTATACTTCTTTTCTTATTATTATTATTATTTTTTTTTAACTGCATGATAATTATCAGTAACTTCTGCGTTAAAAAACCAATAAAATCTTTGAAAACGATATATTCTATTTTTATGATAACTGTTTCCTTTGAAAGATCTTTTGTATAACATGAAGAATTAAGATTAATTTTTTAATATCCATTAATATGAAGAAATTCGAAAGATAATTATTTTAATACTCTATACAATAATTATAAAAATTATAAAATATTATCTAAGATATTTAAAATTACAACATTATTATGAAATTCTAACATTATTGTGAAGCTATAAATCAATTTTGTAATATTGATAAACAGCTTTAATTACATCGAAAATTAAATAAGATGTAAAGTAATATTTTTTGCTAATGGTAATGTTATAGGTCCGAGAAGAAATTAACAACGGAGTTGCCGGAAGGAACTTGGATAGCCCCGCTGACAGCTCAATCGGTAAAATCTTCCTTAATACCGGCACTCACGTCGACCTGTCCATATAAATCTTATAACATGAGCAAGAGTTCTCGAATTTTCTGTCGATAAACCAATCAGAAATGGGAACAGTTTTTTATGTCATATATTATGGAATACTAAATGTGCGCCAAATAACTCTTTGTAACATATGTAATTATACATAATTTATAGATTTATGCATAATCATTTATCTTGTACGGTGTAATTCTTGTATAAATACTAAAATAGTAACAACAACATTGATTTATAATTTCTTTAATCCTACCTTAATATATCATCGTATATATAATTAATTCATTGTACATTACATGATTAATTTAAATTATAACTTGGAACTCCATAGTCACTATATTCAGATTATTAATACATCAAATATTTATGTTTTATAAAAGTTTATTAATAAAAATTAAATTATATCATTTAGAAACTCAATAAAATATTCAATACAATTAATATAAATATAATCAAATATAAATGAGTATAGATGTAATTATGCAAATAGATACTTTCATAGATACTTTCATATTTTCAGTTCCATCATTCGAACAATGGATTTTTTAAAATTTTTCTTTAGTGTTAAAATTAAAATTTTTAAATGATAAATTACAATAAATTACAATGATAAATTTATGACATAATCTTCGTAGCAATTGTAATCCAAATTATTTGATTAGTTCTATTTATTGACTATTTTAGATTTTTATAAAAAAAAGTTTATCTAGAAGTATGAATATTTCATTTCTAAAAATATTACTTCTAAATTATACCTTTCCACTTTTGAAGGAACTTAACGAAGTCAGATTATTTTTTACATTTTTCAACTCTGGCTTACTTTACTTTTATAAATCAGTTATATAATATAATAAATAATTAATATTTTTTCGAGCATCATAATCTTATTGATTTTTTTTTAATGTATTAAGAAAACTGCTATATCAATAATCTAACTGACAAAATTTAAGAAATCAGAAATTAAATTTTTTTTTGGAATTTAAATTATCGTTATAGCCTGATTGTAATAGCATATTATCTTTTCATTTAAAATTAATTGAAACAAATTGAGAAAAAAAATACATTTTATTTATAAATGATTGCATATATAATTTATATAAAAATTACTACTACTTATTAGTTCGTTTACTTTGTATAAACTTGGTAATTCTCAGTATAATGTAATTTTACGGGTCATTTACATAACTCACAGAAATACGTTAGAATATAGAAGACATTCAAAGAGGATTCTTGCAATTTGAAACTATAATTGATTATATGAAATTTTGAGTTTTTTTATTTTAAAGATTAATTCCTTAACTATTAGTCTAAAAACGGAATTATCTGTATATATCAATTGATAATTTTTAATTTATTACTTCTAGAATTTGAAATATAGATATATATACATATATATATATATATATATATATATATATATATATGTATATATATATATATATATGGTTTTGAGTGTGTGTGTGTGTGTGTGTGTCAGAGAAATCCATTGTTGGGATTCTAACCCGCGTATCCTGTTGTGACGCGCAACGGTAATTTGTGCATAACTTAAAGTGTTACCCCGTCTTATCATTGCAACAGGATGCAGAAGCTGCACAGCCGTATCTTTATGGGCATCTACACGAGGCGCTCAGCACTAGTCGATTTATTTGTCGAGCAGTCCAGGGTCGCGACGAAATCTGAGAAAAGCTGGTAACAAGTTTGTTAGGCTAAAAATCTATATCCATCTCTACAAAATTTCAGTATATGAATCACGAGTCCCTCAATGTTAAAAATGTAATTTGTAAAATTAAAAATTAAATAATATTTCTTCATATATTTTCTCGTGATAATGTTTTAAGTTCTTAACAATTTATCACTATAGAGCATACAATATTTAATTATTGTTAATATTATTCTATATAAGTAATCGTTTGCATTTCAACGATAGTAATAACATTATAAACTTGATAATCGAAAGATATTTTAGACTTTTTTCTTTATCTCTATCTTCCTGATTCTTCTCTCTCTCTCTCTCTCTCTCTCTCTCTATATATATATATATATATATATATATATATATATATATAACTTTCATTCTATTTTTTTTAGTTTTTCGTGTATCTTTTAAGTTATCAACACCATTATACAGAGGTATTTGTTTTTTTTATTATTAAAATTATATTTCTATAATTTTTAATTTAATTTATTGTTTATAATTCTTATGCTTTATAGCAAATTGTCTTCTGTATTAGATTATTAAAATTTATTGTTAAAAGAATTATATTTATGAGTTTTTCAACTAACGCGAACTAAAAATAATAAAAGAGTTTAATTATTTTCTATTAGCTATAAAATTTTTATATAATTAAGTATTATATCTAATATAAATGACACATTATATATAATAAAATATATTATTTGCTATTAATTCTGTAAATACTTTAGTTTTTTATTATAATAATTATTGCTTTCATACTTGATTTAAATCATATTTGAAAATTTCAATTTGAAATTATTTATTATAAATTAATTTTAGTCTTGTATCATCTTAATATTAATTATAAAATATGGAGATTATTTTCGTTAGCTCCTTAGTTAAATTATAAGTATTTGTTTCGTATAATATTATATATATATATATATATTATTTACATCTCTATATTATAATCTCTCAAATCTAAATTATTGTTTAGTAATGTTATACTTAATTTAATTTGTTAATAATATCTCGTTTCAGGGGTTAAATTTTAACATATATCTAATATATTGTATATTGGCTTTGAATGACCGCATGTAATGCATAACATCTATCCTTTTACAACCAATCATTATTTACATATAATTAAGATTTAGTTGATTATTATTTATTAACCATGTAGTCTTATTGATTTAGATTACACAATTTATAGCTGTGCATTATAATGCTAAAATAATGTGTACATTGTGTTTTTGCGTGAGGTCGTATGCCCCATAAAGGAATTGCGGAAATCAACCACATAGAATTACTAAAAATACTGATTAAATAGCACAGTAGAGAAGGTAAGAGTAAATAAAAATAATGCCAGACCAGGAACTTTCTCTTGAATATTTCATATAAATATATATAGAATGACCATAAGAAGTTTTCTGGCTATGCAATTCTTGATTATGCCATTCGAACGTTTGAAGGCTGCACCTGTCCCATGGTCCTTATTACATTGACATTTAATGAATGAAATTAAGAATTAATATATGGATGCATAAATTTGATTCCAAAGAATTTCAAATCAATGCAGTAATATTTATGAATATGAATATTGTTAAAAAAAAGTTAAATAATTATAACTACTTATCTTGTGTTACAAAGGATTGAACTGCAGTAATTATAACATAATTTCATTACACATCAATTGATGTTTATATATAGCTGTTGATAAATAAATTTGTAATTTTTATATTATTGTTATGATCTGTATGAAACCATATATATTATAAATTAATTTAATTTGATGATTTTGTTACTACATTGTTCAAGCAATTTCACTTTTCGAATTGTGATAGCTTAAAATTTTAATTTATATGTCAATGAGTAAATTAAATATATATTCAGTGTATTACACGTTATAAAAAATGTAATTAATCAAATATTTAATTACATAGGTTATTTATATATAAATGTGTTGTTTATTAAATAATTTAATTATGTGTGTATTTTTAATTCAATTTAACATTTTTACTGCAGTTTATTAATTATCATATATATTATAATTATTAAATATAAATAAATATTACTAATCACATATATTTTCAAAACAATATTTATCATAGTATAATGAAAATACTATTTATATTCGTAAATTTTTAAAATATACGAATAACACTAAATGTTCAAATTTTGTTAGCTCACAGAAAGTTCATTACAACATTTTACTGAATATAACTTAATAATAAATAATGGTCGTAAAATATTCTAAAATTATTTTATGATTAGTTTAAAAAATTTAATTGATAGTAATAATTCTTATTTTGTTCTAAAAATATAATCATTGTACAAATTTTTGATGGACATTTACGCACACAATTACATGCTCACATATATTACATGTGTTAAAGTTATATATATTTTATATAGTATACAACTAAACAGTATTGTATAGAAAAAAAATTTATCTTGTACATATGATTAAGGTTTTAAATTTTATCTTTTAATGTATAATAAATTTAAAACATTCTCATTGCATTTGTATTTATAAAGGTAATTTGTTATTCATTGCAAAATAAAAAACGTATTTTCTCGTTTAAAAAAAATATTTCATATTTCCATAGCAAAATTTGTTCTTCTGTTATAAAACAATTTTGTTATAAAACTCAGCTATAAATGCATGACTATTTATCAAAATGTCTCAGTTTTCAACTCAGTTGTTGTGTTCTTTTTTTTTGACGTTAGCATAGTGAAAATTTCATCTAACTATCGAAAATGTTCTTCTGATGATTTATACGAAAATTTAATACATAAATTCATAAATTTTATGATTTTTTCAACAATCTTTGTAATTGATTATTGAGTTTAATAATATATAGTTTTAATAAAAAGTTTTTTAATCCATCTCATGCTGTTACATTAGAATAAAAACAATTATTTATACAGTGATTTTACAGAAAATATCTATAAGTAAAAGTAGATATGCGATTTCTCTGTCAATAAATGAAGAACAAAAATTACAATAGAATTATCTATTATGTTATTACAATTTTTTAACCATAACATTCTGGTCTTCTACTTAGATAATAAATGTTTATTTATTTTTTTTATTTATTTTATTTGTTCTTTTCTATTCCCATTACAGATAATATAAATAGACACAATAATATATCAGAGAGTTATTTGATAAATTCAATATATATTTTATTTCCGACATAAATGAGACATAAAATAATTTATAATGAAATATTTATTTATTAATATACGTTATTAATAAATTAATAAAATTGGCAAAAAGACTTTAATTTTTCAATACATTATTTAAATGGACTAGTTATATAAATGAACATTGTAAATTCCCATTTAAATTGCCTTTTATAAAATAAAAGGCATTCTTATATTATTCTAAAGATCTTATAAAGATATTCTTATAAAATATTTATTTAGGTCGGTTTTTTTTTTATAGTTGCATAAAAATAAATAAAAAATAAAAATAAAATAAATTCTTATTTTGAAATGAATTAGGTAATTAAATTTTTGTTTCCAAACACTGGACGTGTTTTCTTATTTTAGCATATACTAATACTAATATACTAATAAATTTTGTTTGAGAAATCTCATAATTTAAAATTAAATTAAGGGTGTCCTTTATCTTTAAAATACAATTACTTCTATACAAGAAGTTCTGTTTCTATAAGTAATTTTGGTTTGCAATTTTATATAATCTGTAAGTTTATTTCATCATTTGATGAAATTATTTAAAACTTATGGAAATAATTAAAAAAATATAATATCACATATTTTAATAACATTTTACACACTTCTCATTTGAATAATTTAAAGAACTTTAACTAAATAAGAGTTTATTTATATTTTATAAAAATTGTGTGAAGGGTAAAAAATTTTAAATGTTAACTATTATTTTTTCGTAAATCTTCATAGATAACTTTTCTGTTTCTCGATCGTATATCTGCAAATAGTTAAATTCAGAAATAGATAGTTGAATTTATAAATAGAGAAAAGTAATGCGAGTATCATAAAACATAGGAAATCCGCATCTCTCTCCAAATATACAAGAACAGGAATGTTTTCAGAGGCAACGAGTATTCTTTACGAGTACAATAAAAGTGCCTCCATACCAATTTGTTATAGAGTAGATATATATGTATACGAATGAAATATGTTGTTCAGAATCTTGTTCTCTCTCTCTCTCTCTCTCTCTCTTTCTCTCTCTCTCTCTCTCTCTCTCTCTCTCACTCATTCTCTCTTGTTCAGGTTCATCTTGAATGCTATTAATTTAGTACCCCTACTATTTATTATAAAAACTATAAGATGTTATGATTTTCTATTGTAAATAAATATTTCTATGTCTTAAATCGATTCAACATAGTATGTAGCAAAATATTATAGTCGTTATACTTCGTCATGTACTGATTAAACAAATAATTTGATTGCATTAATGTCTTTTCTAATTTATAGTTATTTTCTTAAATTTAGATATATGAAAATTAAGATGTATTTATAAATAATATGAAATTTTTTTATGTATTTATGTTATATTAATATCCAATTGAATAATATTTAATATAATTGTACATATATTAATTGTATGAAAATTTATATCTTAGAATTTAATATAATGACAATTCATAATATATTCCAATAAATTCTATCCTAAAGTAATTCATTTAAAAATATTTATAATTAAAAAAAATTAATTTTGATAATTTTGTATTTAACGAATATTTCGTTTTCTAATTATACTAAAATATATTCTTTTGTGCAAAATAAACCAAACGACCAGTTTAACTTTCCAATAGATATTAAAAATTATAAGAGAGTGGTGTACACCTTATAAATCATACCCTGCAAGTTTATTAAGCAAATGATACATTTAATGCTAATAAAGGATTTTATTATAACAAAGTAATACAATGAAGAAGTAACAAATTAATAAATAATAAATTATATTTCAGCTTTATGCAAACGTTAAACTGCTTCTAGTATTTTTGCTTATTAATTGATAAAATTAATCAATATGAATATGGACAATAAATAAATTTTATTTATTTTTCGTGTATTTAATTCTACACCATAATTTATTAAAATTATAAAAATACATATTTTAATAGTTGTAAATTTATATGTCCTTTAGTTCTGAATGAGTTGTTATTACACTAATTTTTGAAGGATATAACGAATTTGGATAAAAATAATATATTTTCTTAAATGTAATTAATTATACAAAAAATTTCTTTTTATTGAAGTTAATTAAACTAAAATTTAAACATAAAATGTTCTCAAATGAAGCAATAATTGATGTAATATATTTTAAAAGTATTATTACAACATGATTTTATTTATATATTTTTTTTAATAACAAAATTATTTAAGGTAATAGATTTGAGTATAAGTAAAAAATTTGCGTTAAATTAAATAAACTAATCATCAGCCTTAAATTGCCACTAAAAATAGAGCGTTCCATGAAAGAACGAATAAAATTATTTCGTAGATAAATTTCACTGTCGTAATTTACGTAATTGCAAGACTTTCCCTCCTTCAGTGAAATAGAGGGAAATATTGAATAAAAAATGAAGAAAGAAAGAAAAAAAGAAAGAAATTTTTTTGTTATCTACTGTTCAAAATTTACGACTAACTATGTGGATATTCATTGTTATATTTTTTTATTTTTTATGTGAAGGGACTCCAGTAACACTTTGTTTTCAATGTATTAGTAATGTTCCTTCCATATATTGTATGTAAGGCTACGATTGTTGCTAATTATTATTGAATAATTTCTATATTAAAAAGATATATTATGGTTACTATGTATGACAGATATTTCTAGAATTTTTTTATTTTGAAAGTAATTGTTAATACAAACAACTATATTTCATGCAAATATATTATATTAATATTATAAATACCATATCAATATTCTTTAAATACTTTTTGTCACTACAAATTGAACTGTATTTAATACAATATTACTATATACTCTATCATATATATTTAATAATTTATCATCTTCATTATTTATAATAGTAGCCCCATTTATAAATTCTATAAAGAAATCATCATTGTTAAAAAATTAACTTTTAATACTTTTTAAAAATTATATCAGTACAATTCTTATAAATTTTTAAAATTAATTTAAATCAAAGCAATATAATATACTTTAATATATCTATATATTATTTAATTGTTGGTAAATAACTCAGAAGTTTTATAATATTTAAATTTTTAATTTTATATTGTATTTTCTATAATACCGCACTATGCAATCACTTTAAATATTTTACATTGACTAACAAATGAAAATTAGTAGCATCACTTATGGAAAGTGAATAAAAATTGCATAGATCTGGAAGTTGGTTGCAAGAACATCTATTTTAAAAACAGAAGGTATGGGATGACACTAAGCTAGTTAAAACTGCCCGATCAATTAGTTCTTCCTCAATTTGATGTAATATTCCCATTATTATTACTTTTTCATGTTAAATTGTATAATAGATAACATTAGCATAATAAATGGATGATAGCAGTATTTAATTTTGAAATGAATAAATGTATTCAATGTGATTTAAAATGGTTAGCATTTTAATACTAAATTTCACTAAACTAACTCGATACTTTGGTTTATTCGATCATAAATAGATTTTAAAGTAATAAATTACTTTACTAAAAAACTAGTAATGATAGTTTAACGTATAACATTATCTATGTATAATCATAGATTATCTATATATAAGAATAATAAATCGGCAGACTTATGAAACAATACTAAATACAATTTTTAATTTTTTGGAAGCTCGACAATGATTGATCAATGTTTAAATTACAAAAAAATTGATTCTTATTTTGAGGATATTGAACTTTTTTAACTAAATGTGATTCGAATTTAATGTTTAACGGACTAAAAATATAAAGGTTTTTTGTATTTTAGTTGAACTCTAGTTTAATATGAATTTTAACATTTTAAAATAAAATCTATTTGTTGAAATGCCAAAATAAAGACTGCATTATAATAAATATTTTAGTAGTATCACTAATTTATCATTATTTTTTTGGAAAGTATTTTGAGAGAAATATTCAATATAGATATATATTTTATTAAGAATTATATTACTGGACAGATTTGTAATTTATTCAGCAATAATACAGTTATTAAATTTAATACAAAATATACATATGTCAGTTATGTACTTATAACAACATTTTAACAGTAAGATATAATAGAGCAAGGGGAAATTAATTATTTTTTACTTCATTTTTGGATATGTTAAATCATTCCTATATCATTATTATATCTTATGCTTCTGTTTATAGTAATATAGCATTCAAATTTTTTCCTATGTTATGATTATAGCTGTATTGAATTACACTGTACATTAATTGTACGGCAATTAAATTATATTAAATATGTTTTATTACTTGATAAAGTGAAGCTTATTACAAAAGGAAATAAATATATAAGGTTATAAAGTAAGGATTGTTAGAATTAATTTTTTATTCCTTATTAGCTTCCGACTAGTCTTTAGTAAGTGACGCAATAATTAAATTTAAAAAAATTCAGATATGTACTATTTATTCATTTGGGACATCCATTTTAAATTAGTTATTTATTATTCTATTATACAAACATTTGTGACAAATGAAATGATACGATTCTCTGGTCGATTAAATTTATATGTGACTTTTTTAAATTATGGATTTTCATTTCAAACGGGTATTAGGACTAGAAAAGCAGTACATATCATAAATAAATAGGATGACAAATTATTCATATGAATTCAAATACGTTTATTGAAAGTTTTTATAAAAAAATTCTTTAATTATTAATAACTATTATTATTAGACTTTTTAAGTATGCATTTATATATATATATATATATTTTTTTTTTTTTTCATTATTTAAATTACTCATATAAAGAAAACTATAGAACAATAATAATTTATCATTAACTTCTATACATTAAGTTAATAATTAATCACATGAAATACTAATTTACCATTTAATTCTATTGTGAAATGCCATGAATTAATATTAATTTTAATCTATTTCAAGTTTAAATTAATATGGAATAATAAAAGGGGTGGGGGGGCGGAGAGACAAAGGTAAACAGAGTAGTGAAAGATACGAAGATAATTGTATAGAACGCTGATGTGCTAATTTGCTTGTAAAAACATTGTAACAGAAATATTGTAATAAAAATAAAAATTATTTTCTCATTCAACTTTTTTAAAAATCAAGAATAATTATTTGTCCGAGATTTTCGTCCGAGAATCAATTTTAAATTTACTATATTAATTAATGTTTTTATAAATTTTTATTTTCATCTCACTTTCATATAAGCTTTAGTTACAATTCATATAAACACTAAATAATTATAATATTATTTACTTAATAAATAAATATTATAATTATAGATAATTATGTTCGGATTTCTTTTATTTTTTTATTTCATTTTTAATAAATTCTGAGTATGCTCATTTATTATTATGTACATATATTTATTGATAGTACTTAAAAAATTCTCTATTTAAGATTATTTCAATAAATTTAAAAATTTGATTTCCTGATATCTGCTTCTCTACGTGCAATAAATTTATGCGATTCTTGGAGATGCTAATGAACTCACCCTTTTTCAACGGAGCTATATTATGTTATGCGCGCCGCATAATTTGTGCAAGAAAATTATTAAACTTCGACAATATTCTAAATCTCATGTTTTCAACTATATTTCTCTGATTCTAATTTTCGCCTATTTATCATTTCTTCCCACTCGCTCGTTATTTCCTGTTCACTCCCGCTCTTTCATTAGCTCATTAATTGTTTCGTTAAATGTAATTACTACAGAAATATGTTTGACTGCTACAGTAATTGCAACGTAGATTAAAGTAGTTTCATTAAAGTACAGAGAAAATATAAGGTGTATTAATGGAAGGCAAGTGGAAATTAAAATAATTTCACCATTTTATAGAATTTGGTAAGCAGATATGAGATTTTTCATATTTCGCGTACATATAACTTATTAAATTGTAGTCAAACCAATTTCTCTGCTCGTATATTAAAAATTGAATATATTTTACATTTCAGCTAATAATATTCTTGATCAAACGGTCATCATAACTATTAATCTATATCTATTATCAATTAAATTTAAAGAAATAAATATGTATAATTTAATATAATTATTTGAAATAGATCGATTACTTTAATATAGGATTGAAACATTCGGATTCATAAAATCTTTAATGCAATTGAAGATTTTGAATATATGGTTGATATATATATATATATATATATATTTATAAATTAATAACAACATAAAATTCTTATTAAAATTCTTACAAAAGCATATAGTATAAGAGTTATGAAAATTTTAAATTTATATTAACTATCAAAACACTAATATTCTAAGGATATTAATCTTCTTGGCTTATAATGTTTTGATTAATTATGAATTAACATGCTTGATAATGTTAAAAGGTTTATCACAAAAAATTAATAAACAAAATAGGATATTTCTATATAAAAAAAAAGTTTTTCTAACAAATATAATGCGTTCCAGCACAATACAGGGAAATTGATTTTGGAAACATAATGTTTATAAATACCTTACGTAAATTCATTGTATTAAACAATTACACATAATTTTCATTTTATTATTAAATTCTATCGTTCATTAGTTGAGCATACAAAGTATTTCACGAGCGTGGAATTAAAACTCTCCACTTTATTAAAAAAAATGAAATATTAAATCATTGATTATATTTTATATGAAGATTTATTTTTGTTGAATTTTAATTAATTTCTGTTTCCTATTACATATATTAGTATCCTAAAGTATTTAGAGAATTTCATACTATTATTTTGATAAGATTTTATAGAAAATAGATTAATAATTTTTTTATAATACATAATATTTTATTTTAAATAAAATTTTTTAAATAGTGAGAAATTAATTATTAAATATGTCTTTTAAATTATAAATAAATAAGAATACTTTTAACATATTCAAAGTTTGAGAATTTACTTAAATAATTGTAATTTCTTAAAATTAAGCCATGACTAATACAATTATATATATTTTAATAAAATTTTGAAACCTTTTAAACACTGAAAAACCATTTTTTATTAATTAAATGTATTAGAAATTAATAATAATAATTCTAACAATTTTCTAAGTGTACAATTAGAAGACAATTAAAATAAATGTAGAAACTATTCTTTTAAAAATGTTTGAAACTTGAAGTGCGTTTATTTTAATAACAAGTAATTACATTTTTTATGTGTTCTAGTATAGAGTTAAGTGTAGAATTTATAAGTTTTAATCCATTATATCACAGAAAACTTATTTTCAAATTTACTGTTCTTATATAGTATCATCTATTAAAAAATAAAATAATATAAGTAAGGACAGTATTATGTATACTATCTTATAAGTATATTAATCAAACTGTTTCTAATTAAAATTAAATTTTTATTTAAGCTCTTATTTGTTATAATCTAGTCATTTAATAATTAACGTAGAGTTTTGGATTTTTAAAACTCATAAATTGGATACTAAAAGTATACTAAATATAATACGTATAATTAAGTAAAAAAAAAAAATATTCAGGATAATGAATTAGAAATTGTAATACTTCAAATAAAGAAAAATGATAAAAATTTAGAAAACAAATAGTTCATAAAAAGTAATATATAATAATTTTTATAAGCCTAGTGCAAGTTTTCTTATTAAAATGAAATCTAATGAATTATCCATTTTATAATATGAAAAGAATAAAAGTCAAATTATGTTGCGTTTGGTTTTATGTAATAAGGAGCTCAACTCTTTGATGAATGAAGTGTTTCTGGTAGTTGATGTACACAACATTTTAACTTGATTATTTTAAAAATATTGGTGAGCATTAAAATGCAATTTTCGCGAAGTAAGTACTCGTATATTATTGCTTGCACTCTGTTCCTTAAT
>NW_011948417.1:2301030-2434010 GCF_000503995.2 Ceratosolen solmsi marchali
TTCGATGGGTAGAAGAATAAATGTAAAGACAGTCGGATATTTACGCATAATAATAAATGTTATATTTAATTATTCCTGGCATTCATAATAAATCTATATAATAATTAATTATTTGTCATATTCACTTTAACAATGAATAGTGTGCTTTTGTATTACAAATATGTTCATATATATTATAGTATATATTGTAAAAATACTAATTGCGAATGAATAATATGTATAAGAAATTTTTTTATTTTTTAGAAAATAAAATTAATTAAACTCAAATTAATAATATTTAAAATACCATTAACATTCATCGCAATGAGTATGAATACTTAAGGCAATACAAAAGTTAACAATGCTAAATTAAAATTTCTATTTGAGATTCCATAAATATCTCTGAATTATTTCATACGAATTGCAATTACTTATAAATTTATTCAATGATAAATTAAAAATTTATATGAGTTTTATTATTTAACATTGAATTACATGTTATTAATTACATGGAGTTAATTACATGAGGAGTAGTTGTTATTATCTTAAAATCCGTTTACAAAATTAGAGGACGTTTTAAAGAAAATTATTATTTCTATTATTTAAGTAAACATCTTCAGATTATAAATCTATTTTACATTATTGTTATAAGTATAGTTTTCTTTTTGAAAATATTTAAAAAATTTTTTAATTTTAATGGTTATTCACCAGTATGATTTCCCCTATATTTTATAATTTATAAAAATGCATTAACGGTTTATGACAATAATATGTTTAATATAAATATACTGAAATAAGTGTGGAATTTCGCTTTTTTCTCATTATCATAAATTGGTTCATTTAAGTTTAAGCAAACATCATTAGGTGCATTAGCCATGGCAAGTCACATAAGTATTTCGAATTGCGCGTACAACATTACTCGTGCATGCAAATATTCGTCCTATATATATATATATATATATATATATATATATATATATAATAAGGTAACTCCTGATCAAAGTATCCGACTATATGTATACGAATATCAATACTAGCGCTTTGGGCTGTCATAATCATTGTTTCCACAACGTGAAGGTTGTACCAGGTGGACATGCGCATAGGAAAGCCGATTGGTCACCGCACGTCTTTTTGTCACCTGCTTCGCCCATTCGGGGGCACCTTTGTAGCCGCCAGAATTTCGCAAAAGAAGCAAAGCTGGATCAGGTATATAAGCACCGTCCTTCTATCGACGATCATGTTAATTTTCTGCATTATCTAACTAGAGAACATTGGAATATTTCAATCGCGCCATGGTATTCAAGGTTTGTTTTTCCCTAAACCTATATATTTAATTTACGTCTTTATGCAAAAAGGAACTTTTACATTATAATTTCACATTGGATTCGTGTATAAAATATTATGCTGGAATTCATAAAATACTATTTTTTTCGGTGATATAATGAAATTGCATTTTTTTTTTAACAATTTCCATAGTAGCATACGTATTAAAGAAAATATATGGGGAAAAATTTGCTTTAATTAGAGTGGTTTATTATAAATAAATACAAATCAGAAATTCCTCATGGAATTTCTAGTTGTATAATAAATTACATTATAATTTTTTAATTGAATTTCTATACGAACTTATTACTATTCCAATGAAATTATTTCTGTTTATTTTTTGAAGAAATTTTGAAAATTATAACATGATAAAATAAATATTACCATCCAGGCATTTAGATACATTTTGTATGTAAAATATTAATTCACCAAACACTAAATTAATAATATACACATTTAATATTCTCAAGTATTGATTTTATTGTTTATTATTTTTTATAGAAATTTCTGCAAAGTAAGATTTGTACTAAAATATTGTGTAACAATTAATTACAACATTTATTAAAAACAACATTATTTAAACGGTAATTTTTATTTTATAATTGAGATAAAATTATGTGTTTTATAACCTGAATTTTCTTTGGCGCACAGAAAAAAATATTTCTACTCTAGAAAAGTTTCTACTTTAACTCTGAATAAAATACAGATAGATGTAAAAAATTTTTATACAGCAGCGGAATAATATATTATCATGTAGTTATTTTAAAGTCTAATTTTTCTCTTATATATTCGCAATTTGATTTCCAAACAAAATTTTAATTTTAATTTTTTTACTTTTAATATTACATTAATAAATATAATTTAATTTATTATAAGAATTATGTAAAAAAAAACCTAACAATAATGTATAATTAACAAATTATAGCGATGATAAAAAATTAATGAATTTAAAAAATTTATTGTATATAGGCAATCATAATCCTATAAAACTGTAAAAATATTAAAATTGCGAAATCAATTATTTACTGTTAACAAATATTGAGGCTTACTTAATGTTTGTTGAGTTCCGGTTTCTCGGATATGTGCATTAAATGATATTGAATATGGATTCGATTTCTTACATTTACTTTAGCTCTACTCTATCAATAATATTTAAAAATATATATGTACAATATTTTCCTTAATGGTATTTAGAATCTCTTTCATAATTAATATTTAAATTAATATTTATTATGAAAAAAATATTTAAATTTTTAAATAAAATGAGAAATAATAATTTGCAAGTTTTGTCAAGACAATTGCATATTTTCTTGATCTTTCAATGCAAATAAAGAACGAAACTTTTTTTATGAAATATGTTATTTACTGAGTAATTGTGAAAATAAAAGGATCATAAAAAAAAAAATCTTACTTGTACTGAAATAACAAATTTTTGGCGAGGACAGTTTGTTGTAGTTGTGGCCTTATCCACCCTGGCACTAGTCGACCTCACATTGGCTGGTCATGCCCATAGCTTTGCCCATTTCCATGGACCAGTTGAGGGACCAGGTCATGAGATCACTGTCCACGATAAGCATGGACACCATACTTATGATTACGTCGCTCATCCCAAATATGAATTTTCTTATGGCGTGGAGGATCATCATACCGGAGATTATCATGGTCAGAAGGAACAACGCGATGGTAATATTAATTTTTCAAGCCACTTTTCAGTATTTAATTTTTTTTCATATTTTTTTTGTTTTTTTTTTTTATTTTTTTTTTTATTTTTTATATATTAGAGAAAAATTTGCCTGCGATCTCATTCTCAAGTCTTTTAAAAGTACATATAATGACCATAAGGAACAAGATAAAATGCTTACATTACTTCTGTCGATTTAATTTAGGGACATTGATTGACCTGTTCAGAAAATTAATTTTGTAAAATAATTCAATATATATTCTTATAAGTTACGTAGAATTTTAATTGATTAAAATTTTCAGATATGATTAAATATTCAATTAACATTGATTTAAGAGCAGAATATCCATCGCATACTGAAAGTTATTGAAAAGGGAAAAAATTCTAATTTAATATAAATCGTGCATTATTATAAGAATAAATTGCTAGATAAAAATATATTTGGAAATAAAATAAATTTAATGACATAATTTTATTTAATAAGAATTTATTCTTATAAGTGCATTAATGTTTATTTTTTATTATGCACTATCTCTAACTAACATATAAAAATAGAATAATAATAAATATAAATATTAGCGTAAATAGTAGAAGTGTAATATTCAGTGTATTATATAGTTAATATATTTTAAATACGCAAACACTGACATACACGCGCGCGCACACACAGAAGCAATTAAGTATAATAATAATTTTCATTGTATAATGAGGCATAACCGAATGATTTAATAATAAATATAAAGCATTAATAAAATCTTCTTTTCTTTTTTTTTTAAAGAAAAGTTTCAAATAATAATTTACAATCGTTAAATTAAAAAATTCTAAATATTCTAAATATTTGTAAAATATTTATTTACATTACTTCTAAATACTATAGACATTAACTTTTCATTAGTAATTTGTTTAATTTAATAATTCTTGTCCTGTTAATAAATCGTATCCTATTGTTGTATAATAACATTATTTTTTTAGTTTTATGCATTGATAATGTGAATGTGAGCATCGATTAAATCACAATGTACAATGAAGCTTCGTAATTTCATTTAACATATTCGTGCCTATAGGTAAGCACGTGACTGGTGAATATACAATAAAAGAGCCAGGCGGTAATGTGCGTACAGTCAAGTACCACGCAGATCCCCATGGAGGATTTTTTGCTCATGTGCATAACAGTGGTGGAAATGATCACTCTGGTGGTACTTATGGTGGTCACGGTCATGAGTACAATGCTCATGACAACTATTGAACACTATTGAAACATCCATCATATAAGAGACTGTTGCATTCTTACTATCGCTACGAATGCTTATAAGTAAATATATAAATTAAATTACCATGACTTTTGTATTATACTCATGAAATTTACTTTTTTATATTACATTACATTTTGAATAATACACTCGTTTATTTATTTATTATTTTCCTCTCTATATATAACATTTAAACCTTACAGTAATCACCTTTCACATATGCGATCTTGCAGTTTAGTCGGATGATGATCGTCTCCGAAACTTTTTCATGTTTATATCTTCAATTGTGAAGATTCAGATCCATCGAAGCTGTCTCAATCAGATTGCTATTTTTTCACTTCTTCACTCTAAAACTGTCAACATTCTGACAACACTGATCATCTAATACAAGCGCGATTAATAGTTTCACGGCTTTTATAATTACAAAATAGTTGTCATTGTAATTCGTCACATTTGAATGTTATTTATCGTATTACTACACCTGCTCTACCAAATCTACTTATTTATTGCCATTCATAGATTATTTCAATTAGTCTATGGTTTGTGGCCTGTAGAAGACAGACCTCAAGGTGTCTACATAAATCTATGTTGAATACAAGCCAAACGACTTCCAATGTATTCCTAATATTTTCGATTAATCGATTATTATACAACTGAATAGTGACTGTAGTTAAATCTGTTTTGAGAATTATTGCCATTCTCGTTTCTCGTAGCTTTGACAAAAAATTTTCACAATTATTATCTCTCTCTCTCTCTCTCTCTCTCTCTCTCTCTCTACTCTACTCTACTCTTATTCTTTCACCAGCGTACAACGAAACGAAGCTGCACTCTCCCTCCTCTCAGTATAACGATTTTTTAAGTATTGCTACTATATTAATAAAATGTAAGTATAGCGATATATTAATTATTAGTATCTTCCCCTATAAGTATTAAAATCAAAAAATCTTATATTAATTTTGAAATAACGAGAAGCTTACGAATATTATAGATATTTAGGGGGATTCGTGAACTTACTCGTCCTTGTAGATATGGCCATTAGTGAGACACACAAAGCTTGGTAAATAAATAGTTAAAGCTAGCCAATTATGAACAGAAAAGTCGTAGATATGTTGCGCAATGTTGATGCCGTTGAGCAGAGTGGAGATGGCAAACAACATCCGTGAAAAAGGTAGAAAGAAAGCTCGAAGTATTTGAGCCAGCGTGTAGTGTAAATAACACAATAGTAAGAGTGGTCACACAAGGCAAAGAAAGTATGCAAAGAGCTGAGATCTAACCCGCTTGTATAACATTTCTATTTGATTGTATCACTATCACGATCATTTTGTTAGTTCGTTTTATCAACATGTCACTTTTACGTGGTTTTCCCGGCACAGCCCATGCGGAACGTGCAACATACACTTTTTGCATGATTATCTACATAAAATATAATTTTCATGGAATCAATTTTTTTCAATTGAATAATTTATTTCTATTATATATTACATTCCTTATTTTTAGCCAATTATTCTGTAAATGAAAGTGCTATACGGAACACATATACGTTTTACAATACGTATTAAATAAAAAGTGAAATTTTATTTCAAATTAAATATTAAAAACTTGAGTAATATATAGCAGTATATATGTATTGTAATCGACATAATGCTATCTTTTTTTAAATATTTTTAAATTATAAAGATTTTATAAGATTGATCGATCATTAACGTGACACATTGATATGAAAATCTACCTATAAATTTTCTTGTAAAGGGCAATAGCCATATATCACTATTTTATTAAGAAAATTGATGAAAATTTAATTTATTATAAGTAATTTGTATAATTGAAAATTAATACTTTAAATTGCTATATTATAGTAAGAGAAGAATTAATTCATATTGATATGAAATCACGATGCCGTAAAGCACAGAGCACGTATAGCTAGAAACGTTATAAAGCATAGAATTAATAAATCTCTTCAGTGTAATTTATTTAATAATAACAATACATAGTCTGAAAATTTAAATAAATTTTTTTATACAAAAGAAATATAAAATAATTTATATAATAATGTCATCAGAATTTTTCATAATTATCAATAATGTGACATGTAATAGCAAATAATTAAAAAAATTAGAACAAAATATGTTTTAAAAGAATAATTTACTGAAAAAAATAAAAGACATTTATTCAAATTAATGTAATCATATTACACAATTGGTACTGCTGTAATGATAGATGAAACAATGAAATTTAATATATCAAACATTATCTCTACTTCATAAATTTAATCCGCTTTTTAAACATTAAAAAAACTATTATGCTATCGAATGATAATTAATAAAATTATAATATTATTATATAATTTCATTGATGTATTGTATTATTTATTTCATAATAATAAAATAACCATTATATTATCTTTTACTTGTTAACAATTATTTCTGAAAAATAGAAATCACAATACACATTAGTAACCTATTTCTATATTTATTATATTATATAAAATACCTGATGTTTGTAATGTTATATGTACTCTTTAAATATTTTTTTCAATAACTTTACATGATTGAAGATATTGGTTTTTTTTTCCTTTTAATATTAAGTTGTAGAGGAAACTGTGAATGAGCTAGAACATATATTATTTTCTATTAGAAATTTAAATTATCTTTTGTCCTCGACATTCATCGTTCATCTAGTTTGGATATTTGTTTTCGATAAAATGTTTCGAGTATTTAATTTGATTATCGATCCATCGATGTGTTGCTGAAAAATTGATTCACTTAAACGATCTCAATTTTTTGTTAAGATTAACACAAATAATTTAGATTTCATGCAGTACAAAAGCAATTGTATAATTTAATCTTTACTTCAATTGATAAATAGTAAATTAGTAAACAAAAATTATCATTTAATAATAGCGTTTGCATACAAATGAGCAAACCTCTTAGACAATTATATAAATTAATAAAAATTTATATTACTAAGAAAATTTTTCATTTTTAAAAAGTCTAGTAATTAATACATAACGAAATTTTTTGTTGATTAGTTAAAATATTAAATTAAACAATAATTATCTATTATGCTATTGTGGAAAATTGTAAATATTTAGCAACATCTTAAAATAATACTACAGATTAAAATGCCCAGTTATTATTCAAATTAATTATTTCATTGCAATATATTTGAAACATATGGAACGATGATACACATATAGAATCATAAAAATATATATATTTTAATTTTTTTTATAATTTTTTTCACTTTTGTTTCATGCGATAATCAATTTCCTTAAGTAAACTGTTCAAGTATTTTAAAATTTATAAAAGTATCACTATATATAGAAAATACATTAACATATGGTACTTCTATAAAATGTAATTATATAATTTTAAGATTAATCGTTCATGATATATTAAGAAAAACTTATTAATTTATTGTGAAACAGTATTTATTCACCAAGTGTATTTAATTAATTAAGATAAAATAATGATTATTTAATTTAATTTTACTATTTAATTTTTCTTTATTGTTTCGATGAAAAAATATTTCAGATACTTTTATGATATAGTATTGAAGCTTTAGTCTTAAATATTTTACTCATTATTTTGTTCTATACTGTATTATAACTTTAAGTTTTAATATTTGCGATTTAAGAAAATCATACATTAGGTTAATTAAAATCAAGAAAATAACTTTAATAGTAAAGTTAATTACGAGAATGTTAATTATAAATGAAGTTTTAAGTACTTAAAATTATTCAGATATTTCATAAAATATAGTTTAGTATGAAAAAGTGTATAATATAACAAAAAATGTTCAAGTAACGAATGACATTACGCATTTTGTTTAATATTAATTGTGTAGTAAATATTTTTGATTTTTTTTTATATAAGGAAAAATTATAATACTGTGGTATTAAAAAAGTTTTAATAATTTACCTAAGAATAATTTCATTTTTTAAATAAGTTGTTTGGATTTCTAAAACTTTCATAAATTTGTCATTCAACATATACAATTTAAAAGTTTTAATTAGAAACCAAAATAAATAAAATATTAGATTGATGTTATCTTTTAAACTACTATTTTTTAATACATTGGCTAATGCATTTCTTAGTAATGGTAGAAAACAAAAACAAAATACTATGCTAATAAATAAATATTAATTTAATAAAATAAACACTTACCAAAATAACTTCATTATTACAATTTTTAAATATAATAACAAAGATTTTTATTCATAACAATATTATCTATGTTTTAAAGATCACCTAGTGGGTTGAATATTTCTTCATAATTTATTAGTAAGATTTAAAGTTTTGATAGCAAGTATACTTTGAAATTTAAATTTATCTCAAATTAAATCTTCTCAATAGTATTAGTAATTTGGATTTCAATTTTTCAATTTTCATTAGTCAAATTTGTTGTATTCATAACAACATTAATTAAATAATGTATTGAATTTCTATATTAAATTAATATTTATGTATTGTTAAATATAATGTTTATTATTAGACGATATAGAAACTATTCTTTGGTTTACATGATCTCAATTATACAATTACATACATTATAATTAAATATGTATATATATTTACGATATAATACAATATATTTTATAAATAAATTTAATCATATGTGTTCATTAACCTTTTATACATTACTATAAATTTATTCATTAATATATTATTAAACTATGCTAACATACAGTAATTATACAGTAAATTAATAAGAAATTTACGAATGATACAATCAAATATAAGGGTACATTTTAAAAATTGATTTTATTGTATATAATAATTAGTTATATACATTGAATTTGAATTAAATGATTGTATTTAAATTTGTAGTGGCTCTATTCATTAAAAAAAAAAGTACATCTGAATTATTTAGTATAATATAAAAACAATAAACCGGTGACGTGTCAGTCTCTCCATAAAATTTTTAAATAGAACAATTAAGTGGTGCTTTGGACTTAAGCAATTGTAAACAAATTTCATATGATTTTCTAATTGATTTTATTCGAAAAAAGCATATGTATATAAAATATTTTAGAGAATATTAAATATCATGGCATTAATCACGTCTCGGATTCAATTCTTTTCTAAGAAAAGGCTTGTGGCCGATATCTTATCATTTCATTTATGTTGATTTATAAAATAGCAAGAGCACAAGCTTAAAAAACGAATATAACGAATAGAAGAGTAATTACAAACAATTTTACGTTTTTACAAATATGTTATTGGTGTGCCTATGTTATCAAAACTCGAATATTGAGAAGAGGGTAAAAAGGTTTTTTTTATTCGTTAATGATAGAAACAAAATTGAAAAACATATTTGCAATATAGAATTAACAAGTTTAATTAAAATAGATTCGATATACTAAAATTTAAATATATAATAAATTTAAAATTTGAATGAAGTATTTTAATACGAATATGTAGTTAAGAACTATACATAGATTTTTTTTTTTTGTATGGGACATATTAATTATCTAAAATATTTTAATACATAGGTATATATATATATATATATATATTCTCAATTAAAAATCCAGAAACCTTTGTTAAATAAAATATGAATTATAATTATATTAAAATTAGAAGGAAAAACTGTAAGTATAATAAAATACTAAATACATTATTATAATTCTCTTAAAATAAACTTTGTTTGGAGGATGAATAAAAGTTTCAGTTGGTAACAAATAATTTACTGCTTATATTGTTAATTAAAAAATTGGCAATGGCAGATTAGAAATATCTGATTTTTTAATAAGATTATAATTATTGTTAAAATATTCAACTATAACGCAAAGAATTCAGAAATAAATATTTTTTAATAACGTGAAGATTGCAGTACAGAATGAGATTAGCAAATGTTAATAATCAATAACTGTTTTGAATCTTGAAAGTTCATTTAGAAAATATTAAGTTTAAAAGCCATTTACTCGTATAACAAAAACTTTAGAGTTTTAAGCAATCTAATGTTATGTTATTCTAATACTGCTTATTCAATTAAAATTGAACAACTCAGGCTTTATTGAACAAAGACATAATTCCACTTAGATTCCACATCTAATTTCTAACTTGCGTCATCAATGCCAATTCTCGAGCACTCGATGATACTTGCTTTTACTCAGCTTATGACATTGCGAATATTAAATAGAAATTTAGATCAGGCGCCTTTTTTATTAATTAAGCAAGACTTTCTCCAACTAAATTGAATTTATAATACTTGTCTCCATCGGAGAAATAATGCATTTACCGTAACTAATTTATGTTTATTTCATCAAGAATGAATGTTCGATGTTCGCATTGTATTCAAATCTTCCTACTACACAAATGTTTTTTCTCGTACCGCCCGTTTTAGCGATAAAGTGGGAAGCTTTAGAACCAACAGAGTAAAAAAGTTGAATAGTCGTAAGAAGATCAGCTCAATAAAAGCTGACGACTGTACCGCAATATTTCGACAGACGTCATAATGGGATCCTCTTTATCACAAATACGATTATTTCCAATGTATACTACTTCGTTTAACTAAATATTCGACTATCCGTCTATTCAGCTAACGTCTCGATTGTCTTTTCCAATCTACGCGATGAAAATAAGTCGATAATTGAAAAGTCAAGAACATTTTTTTTCTTCGCATTCATTGTCATATTATTATTATTATTTATAGTTGCCGTTCTTTTTTTTGCATTTATGCATATTATTGCAATTATTCTTATCGTTATTCTTATTGCCTAAATAGTATTTTATGATAAAATTTAAATTTATTTATTTAATTTTATTCAAAATAATTTATTCTTAAATTATAATAATACTATTTCCTTTACTAGTGTTACTTTCAGTCGTATAAGAAATTCACCACTGCGACTTATAAATGGGGTGTTCGGTACTAGTCACTATTTTTAAAAGAAAAAACAAGTTTATAAATTAGGTTTATTATAAAAAATGCGACAGAGAGAGAGAGAGAGAGAGAGAGAGACAGACAGACAGACAGATCCACACACACACACACACACGCGCGCGCGCGCGCGCACAGAAATTAAGAAACAGAGCACCTGACTCGAAAATCCAATCATGTAAAATCTATTTAATGTACCATTAAATTCGATTGTATTGATCAAAAATAGAATAATGCGTGCCAAAGTTTTAATATGAGAAGGTACGATGAAAGGCAAATTTTTGTATTATACTTAAGTTCTAACTTCTGTTATTAATGAGCAGACAATAGTTTCTCTGTACGTAAATCTTGTATTAATACTAATTATTCCTAAAGTTTCAAATTTTATCTACAAGATTGTTTTATATGTGATTATTTTTCTTAAGTATCATATTAATTACTTTTTTAACACTACTCTCATAATTTTAACAAATTAGTATATTTGCTATTCCCCACCTTACATATTTTATTATATTTTTAATATATTTTAATTATATATGTAGATATACATAAGTATATTTATTAATATAATTTTTAAAAACTTTGAAAACAAATTATTTTCGAAAATCTATTTTCAAAAAAGTTACATTTTTTTATCACATAATTTATTTATAGCATATAACGATATGTTTAGTACGTAAACTTCGGATATAACATATCTATTATATGATTTGCATAATTTAGATAATCTATTTTTAAAAAACTATCAAAATTTAGACAATAATAGATTATTATTTTTCTATTGAAATGTATAAATTATAACAAATACCAAAAAGTGAAAATGTTAATAATTTTCGTTTATAGTTCCAAGAATGTAGTAATAAAATCAATAATATCTAGAAAAAGAGAATTTGTGGAATTATTATTTCTAATTATGATTGGATTGATTTGAATTTTTTTAAAGAAAAACAAATCGGAATCATGACACTAACAAAATAAATATTTATTAAGTCTTAACTTCAATCACTAAAATGTAATATTCTGTAAAATCTTATTGTATAGTTTTTCTACTTTAACTTACTTCGATAAGATTTAAAGAAAATCATTATCCAAATAATATGAACTTGTCTAAAACTATATTCAATGTAAAATATTTTGTACATAATTAATTTAGTTGAAAATTATTTAATTTTGTTTACTATTCTCATGATTATTTAATAAGTCGTAATTTTTCTTACTGGTACTGAAGATTTTCATAATTTGATGCTTAAGATCAAGAATACATTCCATTTCTTTATAGTTTCATTATAGTTTCCATTTTCATTATAGTTTTTTAGGCGAAAGGAATCGTTTAAGTGTTATTTAATTTTTTATTTGCTTTCTATAATTAGGAATGAACTAAATTCGTGATAAGATGCATTTCATTAATTAAAAATCTACAATATTCGATAACATAAAAATAATTATAATTTATTTTATGAATTAAATTTTCAAGTATTATGGTTTTATTATGTATGTATTTATATTGAAAGATCAAGTATTTGTATAATCATTAATTGTAGAATTATATTTCATACAATAGACTAGTATTTCACCCATTGTACATTTTACAAAGCCAATACGGGTAAAAAGAATGATTAACAATGTCGTAATGATTGATGAACAAAAATATTTGTTAATATTTCCAAGCGCAGCATGCATGCATGTAACAAGCAATAACGGAATTTACTTAGTGTAATTAAGTTAAATAATCTGAATACTTTAAATGAAGCACGATATTTTATTTATGGGTAGTAAAGTTGTAAATGGACTTGTACAAATGATGTTTTGAATTTTGAAATAAATCGTTATTTGAAGACTTGAAAAAAAATGTACGTTTTTCTAATCAAATTTTATGAAAAATTATTTCAAATTATCATTTAATCGTTGCAAGTCCAAAGTTAATATTATATTTTTATATGTACTCTATAATAACTTCATAAATCTTTTGGAAATACATTCGTACATTATTAAGGTATTCAGATAACCCGTTAATCATGATTGACGTAAGTGTAAAGAATATAAGAAAGTCCTCGATGGAAGGCTTAGAAATTGAGTTATAATTTATATGGACGATGGATTATATAATTACTTTTTAGGTACAAAATAAATTGCTGTTTACATAAAATGACTGGTAAAAACTAAGTTCAAAAAGAATCTTCAAGTTGATTATAATCAAGATATTTTGTGCCCGTAAAAGCAAAAGAAAAAACTTTAATATTTAAGTTCTTGATTTTATCGTTTCAGATAATTGTTTAAAATTTTATTATTAAAATCCATTAGTAGCCATGCGTAGTAAAAAATGGAACGCGCGATCGAACGATTTTATGAGGGCATGCAAGAGAGAGATTGAGTGAAAGAGAGTGGAGAGTAAGAAGAAAGGCCAAATAAGGTAAAAGAAAATAATTAGAAATTCAATGTAGATAAACGTCCATATAGGCGAGAAGCAGATTAGGACAAGACAAAAGTAGTACAACGGCCCGTTGATAAACATCCCTCGAGATCTGCGCTATATCCTCTATCCCCTTGGAAGCTCACCAGCTCACCGAAAATCCTTCGTAGATTTACAAGGCTAAATTCTGTTATCTGAAGAGCTATTATTTTCCTTTCATAGATTACACTACAAAAAGAAAATGGTTCACACCATACTTGGTCGTTATAATCGTTAAGGTTTATGGAATAATATATTCATCGATTTTTTAATAACATTTGTGTTTATTTTCAATTCTTCAATAGGTATATTGAAAAATTAATGTGTATATTAACATATGCATGTAAGAATTAATATTATTATAATTTAAAAATAAAAGTTTTTTTTATGAACTTTAGTATATGTAAATACAAATAATCATTATTAGATTGATATTATATTAATTCATTTAGTTCCATTAGACACAATAATGATCAACATAGCTAAAAACATTTACATATAAAAACTTGTATGATTTTATCTCTTTGAGAAATGATTAGAAATTCATAACGTGCATTAATTTAAAAGTAATATCATTAAAAATTATAATAATATAAAATTCAACAAAAAGATTTAAAAGAACAAGCTGTGGTAATTTTTGCAGAAACTTAAATCCCATGTCCTTTCTTTGACGATGGAGCTTTATAACTGACATCAGTATATATATATATATCAGTAAAGATATATTTTAATCATACTGATAAAAACTCATTTGATACGTGTCATACATAAGAAAGTATCGTAATTTATAAGTTTTTCAGATTATAAATTTGTGTTCCAAGTACAAATAATATATTTTCTTTCTTTGTTACTATCTATAATTATTTATATAAACTTATACATTCATCAACATGATCATAGTATACACATTTTATTTACAAACGCAGTTACGAATTAACGTAGTTGCAAATTTAATTATAAATTAATTTTTATGTATTAAATAAGATAAACTTTTTTATATATTAATGAAATATCTCAAAATAAAATATGGTAAATGAAATACTGTGATTATTAATCAGTAAAGAAAAAATTTTTCTAAAATACGTTATCATAATGATGTTCTTTAAAATATAGTTTTAAATATTAAAAATTCCTTATTATTTTATTCGATTTTCTCATATTTGCAAACACAAATTATAAATTCATTCTAGTTTTTAAATCACAATTACTTTATCGGATAACTTTTATTCTAATAGTATTACTTACTACGTACACTGTTTAAAAATATTTTCTTTTCAATAATTTAGTTTTTATTTAGGGGGAGGGGAGAAATGTGATATTCTAAATCGTTAATTTAAAAGTTAGTAAATATTGACAAGTTATCAAATGTTTTATTTCTAATTTTTCCTTGATCGTGGGTTCATTAATTATATCACTATCGCCCAACACTGGTTAAAAAATTTTTGCACATGATTTTTAATGATTTATTAGCAAGATTTTACATAGTAATATTTATTTTTAAAATAAATTACTGGTTGAGTAAAAAAAAAAATATATACATTTATTATAATTTTTTAAAATAACTAATTCTAGAAAAAATGTATGATCGCTCTAAAAATAAGTACTATCTATGCCTTGTTTATTATTGTAATCATTATATTATTTATTACTAAAATATTAACTAAAAAATAAAGTTTTTTTTTTTTATTCAATATGATCAAAGTAACTAATATTTTTATTATTCTGCAAAAATATAATAACAATCAATATTTCAGCTAAAGTCATACATTAAACCGGTGCGTGATTCATTTCAATATTTTTCAAGAAATTAGTGTATTAACATATAATTTGTAAAATAATCACTCTTATTAATTGTAATGCAAAAATCTTATCATTCATTAAATGGCGTCAAGGTTATCAATAATATAAAAATTTCATAGGTCGTATTAATTTTCATTTTTATCTTTTACATTTCGAATTGTCTTCGAATAATAAAAAAACTATACAAAATATGTTTTTAGAATTAGAATGGTTTTAATTAATAATAATATAATTAGTTATGTGTCCTTTTATTTAAATATTCAATTAATTTAAATATGTTACACCTCGTATAATTTAGTGAAAAAATATAACCTGCGTTATATACATCTAACACCAATAACAATGCTTTGATTTAATGGAAACGTATATGTATTATACTATTAAAATCATTAAATTTATTAGTCATCAATTAGGTATATAAAAAGTTATTGAAAGATATATCATTTCTAGTCTCATTTTTCGATATATATATATATATTTTTTTTTAACAAGTATTAAACTTCTAATGTTTAATATATTTTTAAGATAAGCTTCAAAAGTTAGAACTATCAATAAAGCACTGGTCACCTAAGTTAAAAATATCATGATAATTTAAATTTAAACTTAGATTAAAGATTTTGTTTTAAACACATGAAGAAATGTTTAAAAAGTTTAAGTGTTCGAAACACGAGTTAGAAATGTAAAATACTTTTTTAGTAAATAAAGAATATTAATCTTATTAATAATATCTTATTGATTGAAATCGAGCGCCGAAAGCAGTATTAAAGTGTACAACAGCATCAACGTTAAGTGAAATCACACAATATGTAAAACGAATTATTCAACGTACAAAGTACACTATCAAATTATTAATTCCCTATGCCTCCATTTTTTGAAGGTAATGAAATTGTATAAATTGTACAAATTGTATCCCAGGCTGCATAATTATAACCTTAAAGCAACCGTTAAGTTTTGCAATATTTCAAATTTTTATGTAACTTTCAAAAGGATTTTGTTTACATGATTTTATATTAATATTTTTGTTTATTTTCAAGATTTATTAAAACTTATGCTTATTTGTATAATGTTAATTATTAGACGTCTTATTACTTAAATTGATATTTGGTGGAAACTAACCCGATGTGTATATGAGCTATTCACGGATGAAAATTTACATATAAATGCTCGGAAGTAATATTAGCTTATTTAAAAGTTACATAATAAATAGCAATGACATAACCTTATTTAATTTTGATTATTGTTTTATATTCACTTTCTTTCCTTTCACGCGTACGCTATCAAACATAATACGAAATATATGAGAAGAAATGTAACAATTAACTCACAAATAATCAATTAATAATCATATATAATAGATCGAAATTAAGGATGTAACCATTCGCAGAAATTTAAGTTTATGTAATAAAAAAATTTAGATATGACTTTAAGTATTACATATTTAAGAACGCTTTTTTTGTAATTAGTGGTCCTACTTTTTTCATACAAGAAGATGTTTATATTCTAGCCATGAGACTTTTACTATAAAAATATAGATTGTTATTTAATGTATCGTAAGGCATGACATATCACTTACTGTAAAATGTAGGACTGTGTGAACCATCGAGCCAACCATTGGAATCAAGGTCAACATACAGTCATATCATTCTGATGAAGGTCTAAAATATGGATGGATTCAATATCTCTAATAGAAGATTTCGTTAAAAAATCATTAGGTGGTAGTATTGGGCTATACCGCCACCAGCTATGGGCTATAAAAAACATCAATGTCCTTAAAAAAATTCATAATTGTAGAAAAAAAATTGGCATACGAGGGTTGATCACCGACCGATGAAAAATAAGTATCATTAACTACTTTTTGCATAAAAATAATTAAGCCGTCACCGCAAAATAGCCTCTTGTTTAGAACTATTGTCTGTAAGACGAGGCAATATCCACTGCCAACCAATATCAGAATAATATTAGTTGTCGCTACAGCCGTTCTGATCAATCAACCGGAAAGAGATTAAATTACGGCATGACACGGTGTAATGGTCAGGTTGTGTGTCATAAAATGGAGTCTCGTGCAGCTGATACAGGAGATTTTTTATTTTTATTTAATAACATGATAACTATGCTATTTATTACATACTTAATATTATATGAGAAAAAATGGAAAAAATTAGTTGAAAAAATTAATTGAAAGTGAGGGAGATGATCTGAATGGATCAGGGTGATGGAAATAATATTATAGGAGTATTAATGATGAGAGTGAATGGGAGTTTGTGAAAAAGACTTATCTCGATATACAGGTTAACAGAATATGTCCTCACCAAAATGATAAGTGCCATAAAATACCATGTACTGCCTCCTCCGTGCAAATACGAAATATGGAACATAAATAATATGTGGCATAAATTCAAGTGACTGGTCCATGAGCCAAATGACCAAAATAGTAAGAGCATGAAGTATAAGTTTAATCAAGATATTTCGCGTTACTATAGAGGCAGTTTAAAAACATGCTGTCAGTTGTATCATAATAAACAAAAGTCGTCACGAATATTTCAATCATTTGTACGATACAACTGTTTATCAAATTAATATATTCATATCAAGTTAATAAAGTATTATATAGTACAGTGTTCTATATATATTTTATATTCTGGAACCCATATTTTCGCCTTTTTGCTGCTTATATTCTGCTATCTACTTCTTAGAAACTGTACATACTTTGAAATTGCATCCTTACCGCTTTGCAATTAAAAACACAATTAATTATATATAATATATTACTCATTATTAAAGTAAAAAAATTTTCGTTACATAAGGTTCTGTTTAAAACATTACTGTAATATTCCAATACTGTAATGTTTAAAAGTTTGCGTTAAAATATTAATATAATATGAAATTTTACCTAAGATATGTATATATTAAATAATATGCACTCGAAAATATATTACCTTTCTATGGTAATTCGAAAATTTGGATATTAAATAATTTATATAAGGTATAAACTTACAATTATTATATTTGATAGTATTTATGCTTTCAAGTCCTACCTCAAGTATATTCAAAGCATGAATATGATGATATATAAAATAATAAAATTTTGTGAAACAAAAAAAAACAAAACTAAAATGATATTGACTTTAAGATTATTTTTAATTTGAATAATCAAAATAAATAAAAAAAACCGATCCGTTTAATTTACATTTATTATTTTTTTTGTCATTTTCTAAGAATAGATAGTTAAGTCATTTTAAAAAATCGAGTTAAAAGTCATATTTTTACAATTAAATTATTACAATTAAAAATCTTATTATATGAATATACATATGAATTAAGAAAATTGAATGTATACTCCGAATAATAAATGGTTTGAATAATGTTTATTTATACAAAAAAATTTTTAAAACTATATTCAATTATTTTTTTTAGGTTTAATATTGTAAAACTTTACATTAAAAGACAATTTATTTTAATTCTATTTTATGTATTCTTAAGTCTTAATTAAAATTAGATGAACAAGATTTATTTAATTAACTTTTCGAAATTAGTGATTATACACTTATTAATGTCAGCGTGAATCTTTCGGATTTAATTATATTAATATAATAATGGTTAATGGTACATCTATTTTTAAATAATATTAAAATTAGTTTGATTAAACTTAAAATTTATTTTGCAAGTTATTAAAATATACTTTAGTCTTAACTGTACATCAAACACAAAGAGATTCATTTATCATTAAAAATGATATTGATTTATATGCTTAAGCCACTATATCTTTGAAACTATAGAACAACTGCTAAGCATTATACTTCTTTGTTGAGAAAAGAAGAAGAAAAATGTTACTTCGATAAGAATATAAGCTTGCCACTTACAAATAGATAATGAATAAGTAGTACAGGAACTCAAAAATAGGGTACGTGCCAAAATTTCTATAATAGTTAATTATTATAATATTATAATTACTTAAATATATATTAAATACTTGTCGAAGTATATTAATTAATAATTTGTAAAATAAATACATGGTATATTTTATAATGACTGCATAAACAATTTTGTAAGATTGTTTAATATCATACCTTCACATCCTCGCACACGCCCGCGCTCATACACACACGCGCACACACGCACACACGCACACATACTCGAGCATATATATATATATATATATATATATATATATATATAATTGAAATATAGCATTAAAAAAATAATTATCATACAATATGTACAATATGTATACGAAATTCTATTATACATAATGCTATGAAAATGTTACAATTATTACTAATAGCAGATTATATACTAATCAAGTATGATATCATATATTGTTCTATTTATCTATTTTAACCTCAATTTTAATGTAAATTTATATTTTTTAAATAATGCAAATTTCAGTTCATTTAAATATGCTTGTTATTTTTACATATTTTCATTTTGTTAATAAGACATATCGATTATTTTTTGTTTACTACAAGTCCGTTAATATATATTTATAAATATATAAATAAAATATAACTTCTCAAAATTCCATACTATATTTTTATACTTCGTTTTCTACATTATTTTATTATTATTTATATTATTATTCTTATTTTAATAACAGCCATTCATTTTTATTATAATATGAATATTTAGTGGCTGATCGAATTAAAGAATATTTATATATTTATATATATAATTCAAATTAAAAACAAATTAAATATTAAAAATAAAAATTGATCAATTATTATAATTATACTAAAGTAAAATGTAATCGATAGATATGTAATAGCACAATACGCTTTAATTATTATAAAAGTATAATATACATTGTATATAAGAATATTCTCTTTTTCAACAAAACTATAAAAATCAATAAGCTATAAAAGTCAATAAGTATTCAAATTTAATATTTAATATTGCAAATGTTTTTTCATTCCAGTATCTACAATTGTAAAATATTTCATAAATTCGCATTAAATGTTAGGTTTCAAAATTTTCAAAATACACAATAATTGAAAAGTAGATTTAAATTTCACATTCTTCATATATATATATAGTGTGTGTGTTACATAATTCATTATATATTTTCTTCATCATCTTGAAAGGTTGGAAAATTTCATGAAATCTTTCTACATCGTCGACATTTTTTACGGGGAATAATTTTTCAATCGTACAAAATTAATTCTTGTTTAATGTTTAATTCATGTTTCAAGAACATGTTCAGGTTTAGAAATATATTTGTAAAAAGCAAATAATTAATTTTGTTACACCCTATCATTTATTATTATTTATTTACTTCTTTTTTGTTAAATAAGCATGTTTTAAACCTAAAAACTGTGTATACGAATGTAGCGTTTATTTAAAATTTGGAAAATACCTTTAGACTGTAGTATTTTCTATTAGTAACTATGAATTTAAGAATTAAATGGCCAAGATAACAGTACTATCATTATATTACTCAAATCATTCGCTTTTTAGAATAATATAATCAGTTTGTAAATAGTTATGTAGGTAATCCATTATATTTCATTTTATTGACTATACAATATTTTTTAAACTAAACAAATATAGTCATTGCCACCAAATAAAATGTTTGTTCTTTAGTTTGATGTATATATTGAATAATTTCATGTAAATGGCAATTGATATTCAACTTCTTTTTTTCTATAATTTTTCATTATCAACTGTATACCCAGTTGTATTGACAGAATTACTAATTAAAATAGTATTTTATTAAAAGATATTTTATTTAAGTTTTTATCACGTAAAATAAGAAGTTAAATTAAAACAGAGTATGATATGATATAATATGATATATATATATATATATATATATATATATATATATATATATATTATTAAACACTTTCCGTGATTTTATTATCATGATTAAGAAACTAAATATATTTTGACATATTAAGAACATTTTAATTGCAATTTTATTGTTATAGACATACTTTATATTGTGCAAAAAATAATAGCATTATGTTAATAATATTAAATTAATTATTCATTGGAGCTATAATTTTTTTAAAGTATCTAATAAATATGGTACATAACTTTTATTTACGTAATACCTAAGTTGATTAAGTAAAAGAATTTTACATTACATCATGAGATAATATACTTACATAAAAATACGTAATTTTCTCATATGTGGATTAGCCACTCGAACAATCGTACAACGAAAAATATACTTAATGCTTGAATAGAATTAAAGAGTTTATTCGTTACATTACGAAAAACATTTGAGTATTCTCAAAATGTTATTAATTTCATTAAAAACTTCGAGAATCTAACGAAAAAGAATAAATGTAAACTAATGTTATATATACGATAAAATAAAGTGAGAATATTTTTCAAATTTTTAAGTATATTTTAAGTATATATTTCAAATGTAAAAATAAATTTAGTAAAATAAGTGAAATGTTGAAGAATTACGCGATCAGTATCTAATTACAAATAATTGTAACAAATTATGGTCTTTATTCGCTATTCTATTATATAAATTATTTAAATAATCAACCCACGAAACAAAGCCTTATTTTACTGCTAATATATTAATAAATTTATAATATTATTTAATTTTCTTCTAATGTCGTTCTAAGTGGGATAAAAATTGACAATATATTTAAACAAAATATTTAAAAATTCATTTATTAAATTTTCAATAACTTTCATTAATACGATGCAATGAAACGAAAAAGAAAAATTTCATTCCAATAACTAGAGATATAAATTAGTGTTTATATAAGTATGCAAAATATTCGTGTATATGGAAACTGTCATATGAATCAGTAAAACTACCTGATGAAAATACAGTTTGAGTTTCGCTATACGCATTTTCCCAAGCTCTTGTTTTGTCATACGATACCGTAAATAAAATCTCCCCATCGTTCACCTTGCGTACAAGCATTCCAGTCTACATAGCTACGACTATTCACGTACTATTCTCTCCGTGTTTGGTCAATGTTCTGCTTCATCAACTTTTTACCACGAAACTTGTTACTCACACTGTTCTTAGCCAGTAACCCACCTATATGCATAAATATAATGAATTTGTGTTGTATAGTAAAGTCCTGTGTGTTGTCATCATTCTTCCTATGACACGATTATTCTTTTGATTTCTTTTTTTTTTACGATATTCATGTTGTCTCGTAACCATTATACTGTATTTTTATGCTTTTATTTATAGGTAAGCAAATAAGAGAATTGAATTTTTATTTCGAAAGGAACACCATATATGAAAAACCGAAATTTCAAAATTAAATTAAATATCATATTAATTTCTATGAGTATTTGTTGGCATGTTGGTTTGTTTTAGATATTATTATTTACACTGAATATAGTTTTTTTTGTTTGTTTCTAAATAATTATATGTATAGTTATTTGTAAATTTAGTTGGATATTTAAATCAGTATATTTAAAAAATTAGAGGATATATAAATTTATGAGAAATTAATACTTGATTACGTTTATCATACGGGTATTAAAAATGATATTAAATGTAAATTTCGTATTGAATTTTTCGCAACAATAATGAAAAATCTTTAGATTCTATAATATAAAAATATATATTTTTTAAATAATATAAAAACGAAGTACTTGGATCGTGAAGTATCGTAGCATTGTGTGTAAAGGACGTTATTAAAGTACAGTGACCAGCAAAATTCCTAACAGTTTTATATCTGCATATATATATATATATATATATATATATATATATATATATATATCTACAGAAATCCAATATATAAATTTACATAACCTCGAACATACCATAGTAATCACATTCTATTTTTTTTATCCTGTCATCGTTTTGGCTTTCACTTCGCTTTTGAACCCCGCGAGAAAAAGAATGGAAAGGTATGACGAAGAGGAGACATTTTACGATCCATACGTTATTACATTGTTTCGCATACTCTAAATGAATTTACCGTATCAGAGAAAAATATTACAACTGAATAATAGTTGTTGATTTCTTTTTTATACAGCGAAGTGTTTCGATTAATTAAATTTGTAATTATACTGTTTTACAATAAATATAGTTATGTACCTTTTATACATTCACAATAGATAAATTTAAGTGTTCTTCATTATCAACAATAAGATATACTCTTAATTTTATAAAAATTATACGCACACAACTTTATATTGTATAATATAATATATATTCAAGTGTACGTTCACGCGTGTGCATAATTTATATTCTGAATTATATTTCTAAGAAAATTTCTATTAAATCAAGACAATATATTTGAAATGCAAATTAAAAAATATGGATGAAATATGCTGCATTTTCTATCGTGAATTATTTTATAAACTTTTCAAATTTATAATTTATTCTGCATCTCTTGTAGAATGCGGCAGTGTTGACTTGCTCTTCGGTTTGTCTCGTTTGTATCTTGAATGTATCTGCACTGCGCTTTAACCCTTAGTTTATTTGGACATGTGTCTGTTCGCATGATTCTTATATAATTATTCTTCGTTAATCGCTCACTCTGTTATAATTTATACTATTTACACAATGTTTCTATTAAATAATATAATTTTTTATAATAGTATATGTAAAAATTTTATAGCTTTTCATGAAGAGATAAATCAAATGTTCCATTCTTCAATTTAAATGAAACATTAGAAATGTAAGGATACAATATGGCTCTAATATTTCTCTCAATTTCTAAAATGAATTTTTTCTAATTAAATGTTAAATTGTAATTTGTAATCTTAGCTATTGCACTAACCACGACTTTTAACAATGAGCACTGTTTTTTAATTCATAATAATTTCATTCTCAACATATTGTATGTAGCAGTTAGTGTCATATTTCAATTATAATCAACAGACCTTTTCCAACAATCGAATTCACTATTTTTTATTTATTTTAATAATTTTATGTCACATAAATTTAAGGAATTTGGAAGGACTACTTGAATTTACATTAGAATAATTAGAATATTAAATCAAATCGCTTCTTTTGATCCGAATCAATATGATTCGTATCATTTTCTAATTGTCATTTTAGAAATTCTTTATGCTATGATAATTTATATATTTTTAAGCTATTAGAAGTATGCGAACACGAGAAACATACATGAAGAGCAACGCTTTCAAGTATAATACGGGAATGTAGTTACAATCGTTGTATGTAATGCATCATATATTGGTCGGTGTACAGTTTCGAGCCTTTACATATTATTTTCCATTGGAGTGACGTTAAACACATTATTGGATGGATACGAATGGAATTTTAGTTATTTATTTTTAATTAAAATTATTACTTATAGAATTATCTCTGATTAATTTCCAATAATTTTGAAAAAAATTCATTTTAAATATATAAGAATTTGATATAAGTAAAATTTTTTGGAAAATATTTTGTAGCAATTAAGTAGATACATAAACATGTACAATTATTTATAAAAGATAGTAATGACTGTAAAAAAAAAAAGTTATATCAAATAATTATGGGATGCATTTTACTATTTATGTATATCTTTAATATGCAAGATGTTAATTTAAGCACATTAGCTTATGTAATATCGTTCTATTTAAAAAGTTATGCATATGAAAAAATATAAGATATTAAACTATAAGAATAAAATTATTAAAATCAACTTACATTTAATAGAAACGTATTTATTGAATAAAATTCATACTTATGTACCATGAAATTGCATTATTGTATACAATTATAGCTATATTATTTTATTTTTTAAAAAAGTGATAAAATAGATTGCAAAATCATGTTAGGAGTGTATATTATTTAACCGACGTGCAATGTTAAATACGAAATATTTAATAATAAAATAATTATTCCTGTTTCTGAATAATATAATTTACAAAATTAATTCAAATGGATTAATAAAAAACATATATAAAAAAATTAATTATAATTTTAAAGTATTTATAGATGTACAATTTATTTATTATATCCATCATAAATTGACATACTCGCTTGACAGAATTGGCACTAAATTAATCGATGATAATTTTCAGAAAAAGAGCTGCAGTATAATTAATTTATTCGTGATAGATATCACAATATATTGCTTAATTTTTGGAGATTACATTTTTCTGTTTGTTGATCATTGTATTTAACATTGATAAGTTATGCCTTCTATGCTTTTAACTCTTGCTCTTTGATCTTATTTGTTA
Source organism: Ceratosolen solmsi marchali (assembly GCF_000503995.2). Taxonomy (NCBI): domain Eukaryota; kingdom Metazoa; phylum Arthropoda; class Insecta; order Hymenoptera; family Agaonidae; genus Ceratosolen; species Ceratosolen solmsi. Next base: position 2,326,529 of record NW_011948417.1, read on the forward strand.
ACAATAAACAATATAGGTATTTCGCATATAGGTATTCCTGATATGTGACATCGAAAAGTTACTTAAAATGAGATACAGGGAATCATAATGACAAAACTCGATCAATCATCTCTATCCAATGGTTATTTTTTAGATTAGTATTAAAGTTCTCGTTCTCTCTCTCTCTCTCTCTCTCTCTCTTTTACTATCTCTATTTTTGTCTTCTGATGGTTTGGTTCATAGTCCAGATAACGCCCCAAGATTAATCTGACACGTTAAAATAAAAGCTTTTTTGAGCTATTGACTGTAGAAAAGAAAATGGGAAAACAGATATGAGAGGAAAAACTTGTAAAACGGTCATTGAAAAAAGTGACATAAAACATATTTCAGGATAAAATAATGTAATTATTTCTAATGAATTCTAAGTTCATCCTGATAAATACAATACTCGATATTATACTTATATACTCAGAGGATACTTCAATAAATTCAATAGAAGCTATGTTAAGGATAACAGCTGGCAAAATTCAATCGTAATTTGAATAAATCATCAATTAATAGTTATTATTTTAGTCAATTAATTAAATCAGTAAGTAATATGTATGACATTACCGAATATACTATCATAATTTTCAATCGGGTGGACGTTTGGAGAATAATAATAAACAAATAAACTAATTAAATAATTATATTTATTGATTATGTATTTTAGTTAGATTTATGAAACCATAATCTTTAATGATTGTTTAGTTTAAAAAATGGGAGTGACGAATAAAACGAATATTTTGATTTAATAAAAAAATTAGCCAAAAGCAATCCACTATTTGCTTTTCGACTGTATAATATAATAGTAATATTATATTATTATAATTATTTCAACCCCTTAATAGAGTATATTTATCTTAAAATTTATTTTAATCTCTCATTTATAATTTAATCTTTCTCAAAATGACCAGTTTTATATATCCATGTTAAAAATACATTGGTCGCATAATATGTAATTACAACAATTTAAAGTATGTGTGAATTACTCCTTGAGCCATTATTATAATGTTAAATAAGAATATTGATTAATAGGATTGTTTCATTAATTCTCAATTAAAATGATTAATATACTTTTTTACATTTATTCTTTAACTATTCACGGGGAAAATATTTGTTTATAAATGTATTTGGAAAATCATAGCAATGTCACTTACTACTTTTTAACTTCGAATTTTTATCATTTCATAATAATAATAATTTTTAAAATTTAGTATATTTTGTTAAATTTTTAATTATTGAATGGAAAGTGATACATGTTTATATAAAAATTTAATGTACAATAAAATTGATTCCCAAAGTAAAATATTTAATAGAATTGACATTGGAAATTTACTGTATATATTAAAAAATTTCGAATATAGTTTTCAGTATATGTTTGTATAATTATAGGCCAATAGAAAAAGCTAAATTGAACAGGTTTAAGATCTAAAATATTAAGAATTGCATTCGTATATCATGATAAGGAAGATAAAATCGTACGTTAATTTTGAAATTTGCATCTTTATTTCTGTATAAATTTTAAGTATAATTATTCAATTAGCTTTTGAAGAAAAGTATTCTGAATAAAATCTTATAGTTATTTAAAAAAATGTTATTATTTTAATTCTTATGTTCGTAATTTTAATTTCAATTTTTTACTTGCATATACAATTCAAAATAGAAAAAATTAACAGTGCATAAAATTTCATATTTTTCATAATGTAAAATAGGTGTATCAAGAGTAAGTCAACTTTCCATCTAGTTAAGTTCAAAATTACCAACATACTATATTCCAATTGTATTTAGATTTGATAGAGCAAATTAATTTTTTAACAAACTCATAGATTAGATTATGTACATTGAAATAGTTGTGAATATTATTTGATACGACAATATTATATAAATGCTTTTATGAAAATGGGCTTATATAGAAAATATATAATAAATTATTTATTTAAATCGAGAAACACTAAGCATATCAGTTAATGTCACAGTACTGAAGCTCATTCGTTACATTTATTTGGGATATTTGAAGAAAAGTAAATATTATTAAGGTAAAGTAACATATTATCCCATATTATGTGTTCAATATACATAGAAGCTCTACACCAATTAAATTTACAAGAAATTGACTAAATTTTTTGGTTAATTATAAAAGGTGTTGAATTTTTAACGAATGCCTGTCAACTAATACTTTAGTTTCTCTGAGATTTTATAATTTAGTATAAATATAACTAAAATATATATGCAATGACAAATTGAATAAAAATTTGTACGACGTTGTAAATTATTTGGAAATTAAATTATAATTTAGAACTATCGATTCGATAATAATTCGCGAGTATTAATAAAGTGTTTCAATTTTATAATCATTATTTGTTTATAGGATAATCTAATAAGATTATATATATATAATATTTTACACGATTTAACTTTAACTCATAAATCTGTTTCTATTTACAATATATAACCCGCTAAAACTATAAACGATTGCATAAGAATATATCGAAGAAAATTATTTTAAATGACCTCCAATAAATTCAATAAATAATATGTAACTCATATACATTATATTTTGCTTTAATTACAAATATTAAATATTAAATTATTTAAATATGTTAAAAATATTTTATTTATTTTATTATATATCATTAGCATTTTAATCTATAAATACATTAAAAATAGATAATTAGTGGTGCTTTAAAAATTATGAAAATTTTAAAGTAAAAATTTTATAAATAATTTATCTAAATTATTGGATTGACTGGTTTTTATTCCATTAATTAAATCCCTATTTACATTTTCATTACGTATAATATGTTATAAATGTTACATCTGTACAATTATCCATCAACTAAAGTTCCATACGACATTTTATAGTTCAGTTGAATTATTGTTATATTTTTTTTATTTATTATTCTGTCTCCAATATGTATTATGAATGGCAAGATTAATTTAAATAATGTGTATTTATTTCTACATTAAGTAATTCTATATATATATATATATATATATATATATATATATATATATATATATTAGTATAAAATATTAAGCTCTAAATATAATATATATTTTTTTACTCTTATCAAATTTTAATATTGAATCAATGATTACGATAACTTCGTACACAAAATATAGTTTCTAGATACCGATAACACTGAAATTTTTTGAAAAATAATTCCAATTCTATTAATAATTATAACATTAGTCATGCTTTATTGTGCAATAATAGATTTAATTTTACTATATTAGACCATTTTAGTCAAAAATTTTTAAATTGTTTAAATTTTAGGTATTATTAGTTTCATTACAAAGAAATAACGATATATTATTTTATTATATGTAAATTACTCGTATAAATTATAAAAAAAAAAAATAAAACAAAGTTTTTAATATTTTAGATCGATTATAATTATCGACATACACACTAAATATAACTAAAAAAAAAAAAAAATACTGATAGTATTGAAGGTCAAAGTTTTCAATATATTCTTTAATTATTCAACAAATAAGTTTCTTCCAGAACATATTTTCAAAAATTTGTAATACAGGTAAAGCAGTTACACTTAAGTGTTGCCATTACACATGAAGGTACACACATGAAATATCATACGAATATGTTTAAATATATTGTTAGTTAAACAGAATAAGTCTTATGCCGAACAATCTTTCGACTACTTTTTTACATTTATAATAGATGTCAAACATATAAATTGTATTTGTAAATGATTATTTAAATACATTATAAGATTCTCTTTAGAAATATTATTTATTTTATTTTTGTGCATATAATATTAATTTCTGAATTATACGTATAATTCACAGTTAGTGCTATCTCTATTTTTATTAAGCAAATAGTTTTGAAAAAAAATAAAGTACTATTTGCTATGGATAAATTATACGAAATTTTTTTTTTTGTTGAGATTACTATACTAATATATCGAGGGTTATAAATGTATATTTAATTTCATAGAAGTATACTTTCATATATATATATATATATATATATATATATATATATAACTTATGAATGTAATAATATTCGAATGTAATCAATTCCAAACGAAGCTTATGAATTTTAAGTTTATTTTTATATAATATAAGCTAATGCAAATCCGTATTTAAATTGATTTAACTAATAAATTTAATACAAAGTTTAAAACAATTCTTAGAAAAAATTTATTAATGCTCTACATGGCTCTATAATAATGATTTTTTATATTATACGTATGCGACCATTTAAATAAATAGTGTGATTAATTAGATAAGATAGTAGTTTTCACAATTTTTACTAGAATAAGATATCGATAAGAAATAGTTGTAAAAGAAAGTTGAATAATAAAGAAAACTCTATTTCCTAATTTGTATTAATTAAAAAAATAATAACTATTTTGATAATGTTTAAGTCATATCAATTACATATAATATCATGTTATTAGTTTCTATATACTTTTTCTTATTAAATTAAAAGATAAAGATTTCCTTTTGAATAAATGAAAATTATGATTATTACCATTGTTATGATAAGATTTTGTAGAAAAATGTGTATAAAACATGAAAATAAAAAAATATGAATTCAACTATAAATTGTAAAAGAATTTCGAAAAACAAATTTAAATTTACTGCTTTCATTATATTCATTTACAAACTTAGAAAATATTTTACTATTTAAATTCATTGTAAATATTAATATATATGTAACATAATTTAGTGTCTAGTTTATGATATGTTTCTCCGAATATGAAGAGGAATGTAAATATTTTTCTAAATAATGTAATAAACGTGCCGTTCGATTATATAAAATAGAAAAGCAATCGATGATGTTGTATCGATTTCATATCGATGTAACTCAAAAACAGTTATGCAATAAACAATACCGAAAGTTGTAAAGATGACAAATTAGCATTATTTTATAATTTTAGAGATAATTTCAAATAATAGTTATTATTTTTTATTTTCCACGTGACAGTGAAAATCAATTCCTAATTTTTACACAAAATTCTTTATAATTTCAAATAAACTCAAAATATACTCTTTAATTTAATTTGTGAAATGAATTTTGGACTAAAGCGTATTTATACTAATATTACTAAAAAATTTTATATGAATTAATGTAACATCTATGTATAAAATATATTTAAAGTAAGTAATCGATGTATTAAGATTAAAAGTTCTAACATATATATACTTTCACTTAGTAATATTATTCTTAATAATTATGTTCTTATGCTTGTTAAATAATCTTTTCAAGTTTGCATTTTATACATATAAATGAAATATCTAATTCCTAACATTTACTCGCGATGAACAAAAATTTCAAATTATTTAAAAATATTTAAGTATATATTTGATTAAGTAAAGTAGAAAAGACATATTTTAATTATTTTCTATTGATAGTTAGCTAATTAAAAAATCATGTGTATGTATAAGAAAATTAATGAAAAGAAATTCGATAAGAGTGCCATATCAATATTATCATATCATTTAAAATATTACTTTTGTACCTTACAATCAATCGATATAATATTATTCTTTTTTATACATACATTATTTTAATCATAATTTATACTATATTTATAATTTTTTTTACTGAGCATCTCATTATCTTTTGCGACTTCTAAAACGAACATTGTTATAATTAACTCGTGAGTAATAATAAGTTTAATACTCTCTATATTTAACAGTTTAAATTATATTATTAATGTGAATTTATACTATCCATTTTCTTTGAAAACTTATTTTATTAAAGTTATAGTTTCATTTTTAGAAGTAGTATTTACTTAAAAGTAATATTTTTCCCAAAATTTTGTAATCTATAAAAAATAATTTGAAAAGAGTGATATTTGGCTTTTCTTTAATATATAATACATCTAAAATCACAAGTAAAAGATATTTATTATAAAATATTTATTTAAATTACGAATTACCAAAGAATATTTAAGTAGAATATATAAATTAAATAATTACTTTATCTTTGCAACAAATTATTATAATATTAACAATAACTAATAAATAAGCATATTATAATTTATTACATCTAAATGGAACGCCAGCAAAAATTTATAAAATAATTTTTTTATTCCATTCCGATTTCATTTAGGTGTTTCTATGAATATATATTACATTTATTTACATATAATAATGTATCATTCACATGTATTTATTTATATTATTAAAGAATTTTTATGCATAGAGTATCACAAAATAATTATATTTCATTTGTATTTTTTAGTGATATTTTACTTCTCCGTTCATCACTAGAGTAATTAATAATATTTTGTTAAATTTTATTCCCTATAAATATTTATCATATTATTCCAAAAGAATTTTTTTTCAATTACCTGCGTGATTATTTTAATATTTTAGTTCAATTTTTTTAATTTTAATTTATAAATGATATTTATAATATTTGTATATAAATTATTTGTATATAACTGATATTATTATAACTGATGTGAAAATATTAACATTAGAATACTCGTATTTTTATCTAAAATTATGTATCAGTATTTTTAATTCATTTTTTTATTACGGTATTAGTCATTATAATATTCTGTATAATACTGTTAAAATTATTTTAAATTGTCATTATCTTATGCATTATCACACTCTATTTGAATTTCATGTATTTTTGTATAATATTTTTTAAATTCCATCAAAGGTCTAATTTTCAGTGGCTAATGAGCGGGCGTATTGTTTCAGGAAATAGTTCAAAACAATTATTTTATTCATAAACATTTTCAATGATTATAATGATTTTATGGATTGTTAAATTTTATATTAATTTCAATTATACTTGGTTCAATATTTCCTTCAATGATAATTAATACTTTTCATGTGGTACAGATATCAACATTATTCTTCCATTCCTCGTACAATTAATTTAAAAATAAAAAGCAATATTGTTACTTTTCGCGAAGTGTGTATCTCCAAATATAACAGATATCGGTAGTAATTATTTGATGTTAAAATTCCAAGATTTATGCATTATTTGTATGTACGCAGAGAAAATAATATAATAGATTATGATAGGCAATGATCATCATTAAAAACTGTAAATAAAATTTCTTTCGTAGACTTTAACATCTTTCCTCATTTTATAATATAATTTATATCATTGTAGCTTCGTATTTTTAATTACTCTATAACGTTCACGACATTATGTTTCATTACAATGACTTTATTGTTAATTTAAATTTTATATTTAGTCGATGGTGATAACTTAATTCTTTGTTTCTATGGTATAATTATTGTGCTAATATACGGCTTAAAAGAATTATATCATCACTAATTATTTCTTATATTTTATTTAAGAATAGAATAATCAATATCTTATTATTAATAAGAAAACTAACTATTAATCGATTATAACGATCTATTAATAGACTTTAAACATATACTAAAAGAAAATAAAATTCATTTCTAAATCATTTAATATTATGAAATAAACATTTAATATAATATAAAATAATTATATAAAATAATTATTAATATTTTACTCATTATAATTAACCAATTGATTTTCATAAAATGATAGTATTATAAAATTATTCCTCACTAAAATATGTATTTCTTTAAATTGTTATTTTTATATAAAATTATTTTTTAATTTTATTAATTTTATATTATTATTCAATTTAAAAAATATATATATTTATATAATATTAGTAAAATCGTATGGCTAATAAAAGTATTGCGAATGCAAGTATATTACATTTAGTATTTATTCGTTAGTGGTATAGATCAATTGTATATTTAAATCCTTATTTGACCATGTTTACTTATAGAAATGTAAAATAATTCATATATTTCAAATCTAACTGTATTTTCATAAAAACATCGATAAGAAATTATTTTATCCAAATACAATTTAAATAATAAATGTTTCAATCTAAAAGTCATGAAATTTCTTGAAGGTGTATGTTTTAATATCTTTTAAAATATTAATTCGATAATTCGTATGTATGTATTGATTTTTCTAATATGAATACAATACTAATTTTAATATATAATACATTAATTTAAAAAAAATAAAATAAAATAAAAAGGCCGTGAATTAGATATTATTTTATCAATTTGCTTCAATAAATATTTTTTCAAGTTAGAAGTTAAATGAATGAAATCCCAATACAATAAAATTTATTAATCATAAATCTACAAATATTAATATTATATGAGATTAATGTTCTTTTCAATAATATTATTTCATTAATAATAATTTATAAGAAATTATTGATAAATAATTAACAAGTAATACACTTTTATCAAATGTGTATTCTTATAAAAAGTAAAAATTTTGTAGAAAATAGTATTACAAATTCAGATCGTTACAGCGAACAAAAAAAACAAGTTTGAATATTAAATATATTAGTACTCTAATAAAGATAAATGTAGGATTTTCCTTATTGCTTTGCGTGCAGTTGATAAACCACGTCATTCAATCCTGTAGTAAATAAATTTGATAATATCAAAAAGCTTTGTATATAAGTAAGTAATTTTTTAATTTTGTTCACAAATTTTAGGTAGCGATTATTTACATCGAAACTAACAGTTTACTGAACCATCAAAATTAAAAGAAAAAATTACAATGATTAAAATAGTAAACGTCAGTTTTATCAGTAAGTAAATAATGAATTTTCAAATAACATTTTTATTGTTTTCACAAAACTGGATTGTCAACCTAATAAAATTTTTTACTTTCATATTATTTTTTTATGCAGTCCTTTTAGTGTATTTTATGAGCGTAAGTGTGCAGTCAGGTAAAAATGACAAACCTTGTAAATGCAATTGGACCAATGATTGGGCCCCAGTATGTGCCAGTGATGGAAAAACATTCTCTCATAAAATAAACTTGAAGTGCTATAATAAATGCAACAAAGCAAGTGAGTATTAGTTTTGCCTAATGCAAACAAAGTATGAATATCTTATTACAATTTTTAATAAAAGTTCACTGTTGGTAACTATCTGCAGAATAAAAAGTATTAATTATATTTAAAATGTATCTTATTATTGCATATACAAAAAATACTTTCAATTTTATCAAACATTTTTATAAATTAAATTTAAATTCGAATGGATCTATGTGAATGTGTTTGATTTGTATTATGAAATTATACTTGAATTTATAACGATAAAAAATGTACATAAAGAATTATTTATTATTCTAACAACATTGAAATAAAATGTTTGTTTAGTCCACTAGAAGGGGCTTTACGATAAATTAATTAATTATATCTTCATTTTTACTGATGGAACTATTACATAATGATAATATTTTTATAGTATTTAAATATCTATTAATTTCTTTGAATTTATGAAAATAATAGAATTATGAAATTATATTTCAGACACATTTCTCAATTTTTGTCATTATTTGAATATATTAATCATATATTTCAGTAGGTCCATTCCAATTTAAAATATCAACTTTATATCTGTTGGTATTGGGAGTCTTAAATAAATATTACTATATTAGGTTCGAAGCTTGAATATAGTTTATGAGAACAATGAACTTTTATATAATAACGAATAACATTGATTTTAATTAGTAATATTATATTATTATAGCTATAAAATATGCATTCATATAAAATAAAGTTTGATTTATGAATATTTATATATTTGTAGATGTGAGAATATTACATACAGGTGTATGCCCACGAATTCAACCACCTGGAAATCTATTATCATGAAGAATTAAATAACAGATGTGAAATTATATATATATATTCCATATATATATATATATATATATATATGGACACTACTATATTTTGGCATTAAGCAACTACACATTAACTTTATTTTATATAAAATAACTGTTATACCGTTATATAGAATATTACATTTTATTAATTTTGTTTTATTAACTTCAATATTGTGTATGAAAATATTTAAAGGTATACAAGTTACGAATTGATTTTTATATTTGCATATGAAAAGTTCAGATCGAAGAAAAAGGATAATTCAAAGAAAAGCGGAAAATGCACGATTGTATTATGTAACAGAATATTTAGATTTGAAGAAGTAACAATTACATCCATAATAGAGAATCCTTAAATCGGAGATAATTCATGTTTTAATAAAGATTAAAAATTTTATAAATTTTCAAATACACTATAAATTCCACAAAATAAATTTAATAATAAATGTCTATAAATTACTATAATTTCCTTCTTGAATTTTCACTGCGCTTATTTTTTCTTTGGATGCAATTATGTATTGAAAGTTAGCGTTTTATAATTATAATATATATTTTTTTCACATTTTATATATGCTATTTATCATTATTATATTTTAATTTTCAGTTAAAAATTTAATTCATATATTTATCATATATCTTCAAATATTTTCACATTTCACAATAATTAAGTACTATAATGTACAAGTATTGGTATTAAAAGTAAATATATATATGTATATATATTATGTTTTGTTAACAAATTTTAAATAAATTGCTATTATTCAAGTAGTGTGAAAAGTGAGTGAGTTTAAACTAAAAATTATTTTTCTTAAAACAATCTTTTTTTTAAACACAAATAGATAACTTAATTAGAAATCTTATTTTATCAGTGTTATTTTTATATCTAAGGAAACTGTAGTATAATAGACTTCGTAAAATAATTATTTATTTACTATTAATAGGTTATTCTGATGATAAGTTGACTGTTTTTGTTTTTATCTAAGTAAATGAACATCAGAGACATTTTAATCTAATAATCCTACTAATAAAGAGAATAATTTATAGTGGTTTAAAAAAATTTTCAAATTTAAAATAATTTTGAGTAAGTGTGTACTTTATTTTTATGAAATCTTTTTTATTCTCGATAAATAATTCTACATGTTATTCTACATGTAATAAAAGACAAAGGTAAATTCAGTTATTTTTTATTATAATTCCAAACATGACCTGCTATAGCATGATAAATTTGCTTTGTATTATTAAAAAAATAACTATATAATAATATAGAGAATCATTTTTGAATATCATAATTTATATAAAAATATGAAATTGACATTTTGGAAATGCTTGCTTTTGATGTTTATATTTAATATTATTAATCTGTCAAATACATATAATCATTGGCATTAATAATTTATAATCTGCTGCTGTTAATTGATAATAATATATTATGAATTTATATATTATAAATCATAATACTTTCCGAGAATTCAATATTTGAAATTTTTCGATAAAACGATTATTTGTCTACTTAAGTAAAATTATATTACCATATTTCTATAATAAAATCAGATAATTTCATAAACTTTCATTGATATAACTAACATTACTGATAATGTTTTATTCGAAATATTTAGAGAAACTTGATCGTAATTAGAAAAATATCTTAAAATAATAATAATATTTATTATTATTTTATAATCCTTGTTTTGTTATATACAGATTCAAATTGATGTGAGATCAGTAATTTTACATATTCAGAATACTGTTAGGTATATGGAAATATGTTAAATTATGCAACAAATAATTAATAATTGAATAATACATATAGTGAATCTTTCGTAAATCAAAACGGAAAATAAAAAAAATATACACTTATACTATGTAAATTAAATAAGTAATCCATAATTATTAATATACTGCATACATTGTCTCAGTCATTTAATTATAATAAAATAACTATAATCTTATATTTGAAAACATATTTTAGTATATAAGTAATTTAATAGCAATGTCGGAAGTCTCATTTGTTGTAATAGGGATGATTGACTATTAAGTTTTTGTCGAAGAATTCTGACTCTCTTATCATTATTTCTATTATTTTTATTCAATAATTTTGAGTTTAAAATATTGACTTTGATAAAATTTAATTTAAATATTGCTTTACAAAAATCACATGGGGTACAAATTGTCGTTTTAATGAACGCTAGAAGCAGTGTACATTTTATTCTATTTTATTCTTGTATAACAATTTTCATATTTTCATTATTACGTATTTGTGTAAAATTTTCTTTTATGTAAAATTTGTGTAAAATGTAAAATTTTCAATTTTCTAATTTTGATTACAAATACATTAAGAAACTATTATAATTTTATACAGCTGTTTTCATCATTTTTAATAATTTTTTTTCGTATTAAAATTATTATATGTTTATGTTACTGCATAATTTTAATGTACGTATTGAAAAGAATATTAAAAGACAATAAATAAAGACAACAGTTTTGATTTTGATATATATAAATATTAAAATCTTTTTAAGCAAAAATGGATTGTATAATACAGATATACTTGTATAATATAAATATACTTAACCGTAAATATAAGAATATACTTGTATAATGTAAATATGCTTAACCTTCTTATAACCTCACCTGATAATAAATTAACATCATTATTAATTATGACTATAAAATTCTTGTTAACAAAATGGAATCGTTTTATCTTTATTAAAATTTTAACGAGTAAAAAACTTTATATATTTTAAGTAAAAAAGTTAATACAATATTTGTTCAATTAGTTTTTTAGTTTTTAGTTATTGAAATATTACACATGTATTAATTGAAATAAAAATATTATATTATATGTTAATAAATATTTATGCATTACATGTGATAATTAAATCTTACTTATTATTTTGTCATTAATAAGAGTAAATGAGTGAATAAAGAAACGAATTATGATAATTTTTAGATATATATATATATATATATATATATATATATATATATATATATATACTTTACAATTTATTTTATTTTACAATTAATTAAATTACAATAATACGTTATAATTATAACAAATATTTATTCGATAAAAATTTATTTCATTTTAATCAAAGTAAACTTAATTTTTTAGAATATGATGATAATTCTTCATAAAATGAGAAATGACAAATTTTCCTTGAATTACATTTCTTTTTAATTAATAAATATAAGGTTGTCATGAACGATTATCTTATATGTATTAATATGTTTTTAAAAATTATTATAGTATTTTTTTTATCTCATATTTTGTGAAAACCTATTTGTGTAAACTTTGGAAAAACTTATAGTAACATAATGGCTTGTGTAAACATAAAAAAATGTTACAGAAAAAGTTAGTAATTATTCATCTTCATTGTATTCCTTAGAATATACATAGAATATATAATAGAAGAATTAGATACAAGTAAAAACCTAAATAAAACTTATGAAAGATTTTTTAAAAAGCTGTGCTTTATATTTAACTACATTATATTTGCGTAAAATTTAATAAAAACCCCTTTCTTACAATTCGATTTATCAATTGTTATTTTGAAATGATGTGGATTTTAATGTACAATTTTAAATTTTCCAGTAATATTATAATATATTTTAGGTGAATAATCTATCTTTCATACAATGAGCTTAAAATTAGTTTTCATTTTTTCATTACAATAAGTAAATTTTTCTTTTTCATAATAAATTTCATAAAAAATAGAAATTTTTTCAATATTCAATATTGAAATGTCTGAAATTACATTATAAATTAAATTACATTCAATTAAACAGATTATATATGGTTTGAATCAAATAGTACTAAGTTTTTATTAATGGGTTAGCTAAATATCAAAAATGTAAAATAAATTCGAAGTTTTTATAAAGTATAATTACATTTTGCAAAATATCAGTATCTATTCCTTATTTCGCAATTTATTATAGAGGTAAATAATATAGTTATTTATTATTTATTGTTCAAATTCAAATTTTTATTGATTAATGAATGTATTTATTTATTCATTTATTTTTAATTATTAACATTCCAGTTTTAAATATTAATATATGTATATATATATATATATATATATATATATATATATATATATATTACTCACATTTGTATTATTTATTCATAGTTTTGACTAATTTATCCAATTTATTCATAACATTATAATTAACAAAGCGCTGACTATAATAATATCTATTTTTGTTAAATTAAAAAAAAATCAAATAGACATAAAACTTTTTTATGGAATAAATATTAAGCACAAATATGCTGTATTGCATTATACAAACAAATTTGTTATACTTAATAATATTTTGTAATTTTAATTAACTTGGCACTATTTATTGTTATAATATAAATAAGTATTTGTATTGTATTATGTATTTTTGCAATGTGATTTGGAAATTATTATTAATTGAAACATATATACGTATGTAGAAATATGTTTTTCTCCTGTTATTGAAAATTTTAATATTAGAAATTTAAATATACAAAATTCTAAAAATATATTCTTTTCTATATTTATTAATTGTAATAGATTACATTAAACCAAATTCTTTTAATGAAAATAAGCATAATAAGTATATAAAATGCTCTAACAAGTGGATATATATATTTTATTCTATTTTTTTTTTTTTTAGTTTTATTGGCTAAATCCATGTAGATATTATTCAGTGATCTATAAAACTATAACTTAGTTAACTTTCAAATTGTATATTTTTATCTACAGTTTTAACTCATAACTTCAAATACAAATAAAAATCAACTAAAATAAATGGTTGTTAAAAGGTTTTGGAAAGGTATAAGAGGCATAAACATTTTTTTTTTATTATTGAAATCTACCATAATACAAAATATACTCTTAGATCAGAATAATAATTTTTATAGACATGGAAATCGCTTATTTAAGTAAATACGTTCACCCTAAAATAGAATCGCCAAATTAAGAAACTTGTAATAAATAATGTGATTAAATATAAGTTACTGGAATAAAAGGTATAAATTATTTTGATATATATTGTGTGAAATGTAAACATTTTATATATAGAATTATATATCCAGTTAAAATTATCTGATGTATAATACCTATAATTATCTAATAAGGTACGTAATTGTAGTATTTCGAATAAGATTTATATTCTAACAAACATATATTAATATATCAGAGACAAAAATGCTTAATGTACAGCTACTAATACGTAACTCGTAATGTTCTTCATCCAAAAAATGTACCATTTTGTATTAAATCTATATATTATATATCTTAAAAATAATATTAAAAATAGAAATAAGAAATAATTATGATAATATTTAATTACATCATAAAGCATGGAAAGTTGAACATAAATATTTGACTGGGGGCTTGAAAAGTAAGTGTGATATTCATTTTCATTAGGAATCATTAGGTATTTGAGTATGATCTGATTGTAAATATTGATTATTTACCATCGGACATAGCGACATTAATGTATTAGCATTAAATTATTATTATATTAATATTAAAATCTGAATTTTTATACCGGATCTACGTATTATCAATAAATATTAAAAATTCCTATAAAAAAACCAAATGAATGTTTTTAAAAATAATTGTTTAGGACGACTAGAAAATTATTATATCATACAATCATACTTATTCTACAGAAGTGTCATGAAAAGAATTTTTACTGTTAATGAATAATACTAATTTAAACATGTAATATTAATAAAGTTATTTATAACAATAAATTTCAATCAATTTTCTTTTATGTTTTTCTATCATTATATAATCACAATATATTATTAGAATGCTAATGTATCTAATCATAAAATCCTGCATATAAATTATATTAATATGCAGTAAATACTATTTTTTACTGCCTAATATTGTATTTAGAGACAAATATTGGGAAATGATAAGTTTCATTAAAACTTGTAAAATTTAATTTATTAATCTAGTACATATTATATAGCAAATATAGATTTCTATTCAAATTAATTATATTTTTACTTCTACTTTAATATTGGTAAGATGAAAATCGACGAATTATCGAATTATATGGATAGCCTGTAAAATATACAGAAAACAAAATAATTTTCGAATTCTTCGGATATCAATATTACAGTGGTTTACAAAAAAATTAATCTAATTATACGTTCATTTATGAGTTACTAAATATTATTATATAGATAGTTATATATGAAGAGGTCATTCAGCATATTGTATATTAAATAGTCAGTATAATTTTAATTTAATATTTCAATATAATTGCATATATATATATATATATATATATATATATATATAAATTGCAAGAAACGCAATTTCTTGTAAGTAAATTCTATAGTAGATTGTGTAAAAAGTTTCAATTTTCTGAAAATATTAAGAACAAAATTAAAGGAACCGATTATACATAGCAGACAAAGAGAGGAAAGTGAATAAGAATATAGTGAGATTATAGGAGACGTTGGATACGCAGCGGTAGATCTGGAACAAATTAGAATTTACATTCAGAGTCGCATTAAAAATTTATAATATTTTAATGAATATATAATTAATTTTATATAATTAATTATGTATATTTATATAATTAAAAATTTAATTTCTAAATCTTATATAGATAGAGATATTTTTCATTATTTTATTAATCTTTAATAATTAAATAACGCCATTAGAATTTTGAAAATGATAAAAATTATACAAACAGTGTAGATAATTTCATATATATCCTATTATTATAGTTGCCACTTAGACAAAAATCAAATATGGTAAATTATATAAACTTTTTAGATAAATATAAAATTTCGCATTGAATATGGTTGCTTTTAAAGTTTAGATAGAATATAAGTAAAATCTACTTAATGAATGTAGTATTAACATATCATATAGAATATGAATATAAGATAAGTATACAATAATTTAATGAATAATAAAGTCTGCTTGAATTAATAGTAGCATATGATAATTCTTGTGTGATCATATTTAAAACTTGAAATTTATTCTTGCATTATGATTATTAAAATATTAAAATAATTTTTTTTTTTATTAATGACAATCTTAATTGATAATACATACAAATATATTGAATATTCAATACAATATATAAATATATTTAAATTTAATATTTCAATTTATTTATTTAAAAATACCCAGTCGTTCGTCTCTTTGTGAATATATCATAGTAATTGTGTGGGTGTATTAATATTGTATTAAGGATTTATAATGTTTCACTTAGAATTTGAATCAATTTATAAATAGCGAATATATAAAAAAACTATAAATACATACGTTTGTATAATATTAATATTCTTTGTTTATTGTAGAATATAAAATAATGTAGAATAAAGCAGAATGTACTATATGCAACAGAATATACTATATACAAAAATAATTAAAAAATATATTTATATGGAAATAAACAATTTAATACAGTTTTCAGTTATAAAATTAATGAAAATAAATCTTTATAATAAATTGCAATCTTTTTAAGTAAAATATTATGTTTAAAACTTAGTGTTTTATCAAATAAAATGCTAATGATGAACAAGAATTAAATTCAAAATAATTATTAATATATTATTCGATGATATGTATTAACTTAAATAAGATTTCGAAATATAGATACAATGTAAACTGTTATATAGAATTCTATAAACAATTTACTTTAAAATAGTATACAACTGTATTTTATAAATACAAAATTTAGAAATATATGAAAAGGAGAACTATCATACTTTATCTGATATTGTATAGGCGATGCTTTGTAATTATTTACATGAATTCATCAATAATGTAGAGTTATACACTAAATGTTGATTTAATCATAAACGCTAAGGAACGTTGAAAAAAAATAAAAATTAAGCAAGAGAATTCATGGTTTTGAGATCAGTGTGTGCACCAATACCATCAAGGTCATGAAAGACTTATTATAACAGTACCAATAAAGACGACACCAAATTATTTGTTCACCTTCAAGTTGAATATAACACTATGCCGATTTATATTTATGTTACGCCGAAATACGAATCATTCATATGAATGAATAAGATATTCTGGTCAATGATCAGCATCTCTATTTTACTAAAATATAATTTAAAAAATGAAAATTTACATGAAAATTTATATTAGAAATTCTATAACACTTTTTTTTTGTAATTAATATATCAATTTATGTAACAATATAAATATATATCAAGTATATAGTACTATAATGCATTAAGCAGTACGTACTTTAAACTATCGTTTGTTACATATATTATTCTATTTATTTTCACAAAGTAGTAACAGAATTTTACAATTATATTATACAATTTATAATTTTAGAAAATAACATAAAACTAGTAAATGATAAAGATAAATAATAAAGTTACAACACAATGAACAAATTAGTATACACTATTGACGTGCATTATTTTGTAACTATGTTAATTCATAATTTTGTCACTATGTTAATTCATAATTTTGTCACTATCTTAATTCATACATCGCTGTGACATTTCTAATGACATATAAATCAGTGAAATTAATAGGAATACAACAATAAACCTTTTTCTACTATCGAAATGAAAATTATTTATTTTTAATTTAAGATATTTACTAATATATTTTATAATACTTAGCTATTTATAAAATATAAAATTCTACTAATTTTAGTAAAAAGAATAACATTTGTAAGATAAATCATTTAATATTTATTGGCTTATTATAAATATAAAATTACAATTATAATTCCAATAAAACGAATTGCCAGTAAAATTATTCTTCTATAATAACGAACATTTATTTAATTAATTAATCACAGGATTATTTGTTGTTGTTAAGTCTCCTCTGCATACTCCTTTATACGCGATCTTGATATCTAATAAAAATGAAAATTCAGTAATAAAATATTGTGTGTAATTAAAATATTTGTATGACAACAATATATTGATTTTTGTGTTTGATATAATAGCTAAAATAATTTATATATTTACAATTGAATGTGTGATTTGGTACGTGAATGTTTATTAATGTAGAAAACGATTGCTTTTAAATAAATTTCATACGTGAAGTGTTAATGTGATTTTACTTGAAGCTTGTTAAAAATGTATAAACTTGTATGCATTATTTATTTCCAAAATGTACTAATAAAATCTTTTTAATCTTTGACCTTATATATTTATGTAGTTAATTAAAAAATATGCCATAAAACTAATATCTTAGTTTAAAATTTGAATACCAGATAATAGAAAAGATCTTATTATTGGGAAACGTAAATAACTTACAGAGATCTAGATTAATTAGATAGATCTTGGAAATTTAAAATAAACTCTTGATAATAATATTTAATAAAGTTTGAACCTCGGAATTATAAGAATAATTGATAAATATATATATATATATTATTAGGGAGTTGAAAGTATGTAACTTTTACTACTACATGACATTTAAAATTGTCTACATGTTAGTTGCAAAAACTTATAATTAAAAATGTAATTAAAATAATAGTATTGATTAAGTAATTTACAATTCTTCTAAATTTTTTTTTTTTTAATTTCAATGATTGAATAGATAGTAAAATACCCTAATATATTCCTTTATTATACAAAATGGTGAGATATAAATTAAATAATCACTAACTTGTTCCAAAGCAAAAATTTTTGCATATCAATTCCATTGGATTCGCATATGTAATTCCGTCTGTTCCACATACTGGATGCCATTCAATAATTCTTCGGCACTTGCAAGGTGCTTCAGTCGTTACTTGTGCAAATACATTTAATACCATCATAAGTACTAAAAATACTAAAAACATTTTGTTTAATTCGATAGAACTTAATAAATGAAAATTGATATTTAATATACTAATTAGATTTTTTATAAGAAATCACATAAATGGATAATTTTTGGTAATATTACTTTTAATACATTCTAATAAATAGTAAGAAAGTTTTGTGTAAAGTAATTTCTAAAGTACTTTCAAATATAAATTTTTTAGTTTAATTTTAATATTAATATTGTAGATTACTGTTTGTATGATAAAATATATTTAATTGAAGACAATAATATATATATATATATATATATATAATTTGATAATAAAGAAAATTCGAATTTAAATAATTCACTTACTATTGAGAATAAGGAAATTCATATTTCAAATTGTTCTTTAGGTAATCGGATTAATCCAAGATCTCAAAAATAACAAAATTGTCACACTGATTTTATAGATTTATAAATGAAAATAAACGAGCCTAATTTTATAAATTGTGATTTAATTTGGTTATTCTACTGTTCTTTTAATATACTGACTACATATTATTATACATGTCATATGTATTGTACAAATTATGATAAACAATTTTTATTTGATTTTACTGATTATACAAAATTAGTATAAAAATATTTATTAATTTTTATATAATTGAATTAACAAAAAAAAAGAAAATATATATATATATATATATATAACATACGTCATCTACATTATTCTAAAGTGATAAGACATAAATTATGTAAAACTTATCTAAAATTAAATATATACATAAGATAAATATTATTATTTTAAATATATTGACTATTTTAAATATAAAATATCTTTTTATACGTTATTCTGTCATATTTACTGAGTTACTAAACAAGGGTTTATTATATGCCATTCAATAGAATTAATATTATTTTACACAATAAATTTATTTTATGATAATCAATAACTGACCTTTAATTGTTATTAATTATTAAGTTACCTATCAAATAATGTATCTTGATTTGAACAGCCGCAATTAAATGATTTACTTATTTTGTTTAAAATTCTTAATTAACAAGTTCTATTATATTCATAGGATATTGTATGGTTAGTCAGACAAATCTTCAACATTCCAATACAAAGTGAAAGAAGTATAAATTAATTTTTTGTCGCCTTAAAAAATTCCATTGAATACGTCTATTCTTATTTAACAAGATCAATTACAATGTAATCTCTGATCAATCGCATTATTTATTTGATGCTTAGATTTTATATTCAATGTACTTATTCTATAGGATGTAGTAATAATTTCATCAAATTGGTTATTTACTTTTTCATATTATAATTTCTCTTTATGAATACTTTATGTGTTAAGACTCTATACTCTATTGAAATATTGTTTTATTAAAAAAAAATTTTGATTATAACGAATAATAATTGTAATTATATTTTTCTAATCTTTGCTATTGTATTTATAGTTATGTGAATAGTTTAATTATTATTTACTAGTTAGTTTGAGAGAAATAATATTTAAGAATCCTTTACGTAAAAATAAAAATATTGCAATATAGTCTACCAACTTTATTAATACTTAAATATTATTTAACCATTAAAATGTATACTATGAAACGAACAGATAGAACATGATGATATTTTACTCTATTGTTTATTTTAATTTTCTATATAAAACATAATATTAACTTGATATAAATATTAATGAATTCAGAAAGAAATGTTAAAAAGAAAAATTTGCTTATGTATCTACTATCAAATATATATATATATATATATATATTATAATTGTTAATAACTGGATGTTAATTGTAATAAAATTCTATACGAATTATTTAATTCAATTTTTTAACTTTCACTAATTCTGTTTGTGCTATAAATTTTATTATTTATTATTAATTACAACATAGACCTTTATGTCAAAATATAAAAGCTTTAAGTAAAGTATAAAATTAGTTACAATTATATAGAATTGTATTTTCTCAAAACAGATCACTTAAGGATAATAAATTAAAAAAAAAAACATTGAAAATATGCTCTGATAAAACATCGATTGTTTACACACTAAATTAAAATTATTTGTTTATTTCTTTGATATTATTTCTTCCTTTAGAAGTTGTAGGTTAATATTAAGGATTAAACGCTGCACCTTACATATCATAACGAATATTATCAAATTTTCTGTATCGTTGGTGGCATCGCAACATATTATATGATTGTCTGTAAAATATTATGTCTTTATTAATCTCATATTATTCTATGTTTTTCAAAATTTAATAATACACAAAGATAAATAGAGTACGTAATTTGAATAATCAAAATTAAAGTATACATTTATATTTTAACTATACAAATTTAATTATACAAATATATTATTTCCGATGATATATCAAGTATTTTTCAAAAATAATTTCAATTTTATTATATTCTTGTATTTATCGGTTATAAGTGTGTTTAGGTTTTAAAAAATATAATCTTTGATTTACTCTTACAATTATTTCTCTAGTGCTCATTATTCAAAAGTACTTTATATTATTTTATAAAGATAATGTTAATAAGTTACACTTAATGTATTATATTTTTTGTAGATAATTTTGCTTTAAATTATTATACTTAATTACAAAAATAATTTGCATTGTAGACTTGTATTTTTCTTTCATTCCAACCTTGAAAATTAGCCATCGACCATATATTTCTTAAGAGAAGTTCCAAAGTACATTAATATAAAGTAGACGTAAATTTTTTTAAAAATTTTAATACATGTTGGCAAATAAATATAATTAAAGTAATCGATTAATTATAACTGCCAAAAAAAAAGAATGATTTTTATAAGAATTATTTACAATTCGAAAGTGCTTATGTAAGAGGAATAGAGTAATAAAACGAAGAAAAAGTGCAAATAACAGATGTAATTGCTGTTTTGGGCAACTCAAACGAATTTTTCCGACCTGCGTTCACAGCAATATGCATTGAATCACATTAGGGAGCATGTGGAGTTGCCGACATTTGCGCCAAGAAGATCATACGCAGTTTGACAAACAGCGTGGCACATTGGAATTCTCTCAGTTCTTTATTTATTTATTTGCTGGGGACGAGTACCATTAGCGTTACCTCTGGTTCGAGGAACCCTAACTTTTATCGAGCTCAGCGATCTCGCAAATGTATAAAAGTTTTTTCAGAGCTGATCCAGGACATTCTTCGGTTATAGCTTTTGTAGCTGCAGTATCTCTTAAATATTCCGCGAAAGTTCTTTGAATTTGAACAATTCGCTCCATTTTCGATTCACCATTGTTCGTAGATCTTCTTTCAGCAGCCTTTGGAGTTGCTCTGCTTAATTAGGAGCAGCGGCTCGAGCTTCTTCTGATGTTGTCGAAGCAAAGCGACTTCTGCATCCACTTGAGGCAGATGTCCACTAGTATTGTTGGACATAATGAAGATACTCAGTGTGCAATGTCTGCGCACGAAATTGTCGGTGTTGGCACGGCCTCTGGGTTTCTCATGTTACTCATATATTCCTGCGTTCACTTGGCACGTGGTCTACCTACTCAACATCTCCCACATAGCTTTTTCACGAATACTTGAAAGCTACTTAGTTATAAATGTCTCATCTCCTTGCTTTCCATTCTTCGGTTAGCTACGTTACTTAACAGGTCAGGACTCTACTCTTTCGTTGTTGCTTAAGCCGCTTTCTTTAACACTTTCTGATCGATTATATACACTTCAAAGTTCTCTGCATTTAAATTGTTTATAATATTATATTTTACATATAATTAACGCTGCAGTGAGTTCCAAATATTAGTTAATTGATTTGTAATTTATACTATATAGTTATTTTTATTTATTATTATATAATTATAAGTGCAATTAAAATATGTTATCTTTATGATTGCGGAAAATGAAGCATTAATTTTATACTAAAAACTTAAAATAATTATTATTAATTCAAATATTATATATCTGAAACTTTTTTCTAAACTAACGAATCCAATAAAGATATCTAAGAACGCTTTGGCCTACATAATATTGACGACCTTTCTTTCCCTTTTTTATTTCATGAGATTCGTAACGATACAACGTTCTATTCAGTTTCTTTGCGACTGTACTCGTAAAAATGTAATTCTATGTTATTTTAATCCCTTATTCCAGTTATCTCCTTGTGCCGTTCAACAGAAACCTTCTCGGGTCATCGAATATAAGGTTGCAGCCCCCACTGCTTAAATGGAACAGAAACGTTAAAATCGAAAATAAATCTTCGTTAAAACTTTCAACTTTTCACAAAGTTAATAATTTTTTAACGAAGCAATGTAATTACTACTTCTTCATAGTTAACAATTCCTCTATATTCTATTCTATATATAAATCCTATATATTATATTATGCATATTCAAAATATATAGATTTTCTTAATACAGCAACTACTATTGGAATTGAAAATCAAATGTGGAATTATATTTTAAACAATCTATTAAATTTTTGAATATTCATAACATTAAAAAATCATATACTGACCATATTTTGTAATATTTACGAATATTAATAGAATTATTTTCTTCGATGAATATAAAATTACTGATTCAGTGCTTACGAAACCAACAGTAGTATATTATACTTCAGCAAACAATTCATTTGAAAATTTAATTATATATTTAGAAAATAATACATTGAGACTTTTGTTTATTCTTCAATTTTAAATATATTTACCTTTATTGTTGAAATTTTAAAACATTTAAATTCTGTTATTTTCATAGAGAAGATTAAGAAATATTTTTGTTATTGAAGTTTTAAAAATAAGAATCTAATAGATATTAAAATTAATTTATAAATAATTTATGATGTTATTTTAAAGGTAGCTGTTATTTTCCTTCATTGATTAATTTAGTTTTGATGAATATATTTTAAGTATTATTTTAATTACTAATAAGATCTAATTAAAAATACTATTGAATTTAATCAAAATGATGTAACACAGATTTCACACGAATTGTCAAATTTTTCTGTTAACAGTCTTACGATTATAATTTTATGTTTTAACTATGTAAATTACTTTTACATTATAAAATTGATTTGAACTAAAGTCATTAATGTATGCTAAATAACAAGAAGATAGATAATAGTATCATAGATTCTATTAAAAATGGCAGTATATTTTAATATATTGGAAGAGAAAGAAAATTTTAAAGCTTTATATTTCTAAAATATTACATTGAATTACAAAATCTTCTGTAAAAAAAACTTCGAATCATGAATTTTACAAATAGAAATATAATAAACGTATCTTGTTAAAGGAGCATAGGAAATTACTTAGTTTTCTTTGAAATACACTTAATTTGATCATTTTTAGTTCTTTCCACTAAATGTAGTTTTGCGCTTTGCATTTATTAAATTACGTTTTTTATTTATTAAATATGCTTTTTAGAGATAATTTTATATGTTTATCTAAAAATTTTCATTTTCATAAAATTACTTATCTTGTATGATATTAACTAAATAAAAATACAGAATGGTAGAATTGAAGAATACATAGTTCAAGAATAAAAATTTCGATTTTAAGGTACGCATATAGATGTGTGTGTGTGTGTGTGTGTGTGTGTGTGTGTGTGTGTGTGTGTGTGCAATATACAAAAGTATTCGTTTATATGGATAAAATAAAAATATCAAAAACAATTTTCTCAGGATGATACAAATTTATTATAAAACTAAGCCAGCAAAATACATTTTGTATATAAAAATTTTAAAAACGAAAAATTATATTAATTCATTTTTATTAACATTATTAATTTTACTATTACAATTCACTATAAATTAGAACAATTCAATTCTTTAATACTTACTGTTAAATTTAGTCTTATTATTTTATTTTCCTTAAATTACTTATATATTACTTCTGATTCCTGAAATACTTGGATTCATTAAGGCAACACTTCGACGAGTTGGGAAAAAACGATGTCGCTACGATTGCAGAGTCAACTCAACTTACAACTACACAAAAGCTTTTCATTGACATTTACATAAGCTAGTTAGATCATTTTTATTATCCATTGTACTCATTTTCATCTTTTATGTTTACATTCGTCATGTTTCTTCGCTACCGTCGGGTACATCAAGATTGTGTGTACCCCTGCATCATACATTTGCATTTTTCATTTTCCCCAATATATATATATATATATATATATTTAATATTTTTTACTTTATATTTATTTTATATTTCAAATTCTTCAAATAAATCATTATATCTGTTGTTCAATTTAATAAAAAATATATAAACATAGACCCCATTATTGTCATTTTATTCAATATGAAAATTCATATTTTCAACAAATTAATATTAAAATTATTTTAATGTATATTGTTATATATTGTTTTAATGTATTTATTAAAATATACACTGTTCATATCTATCTATTAATTGATGTATATATATTAATAAAATGTTAGAAGAACGTTTGTAGAAAATTAATTTAAATATAGAAAAATATCTCTTTAAGAAAAAGTCCCTTTAATTAAAAATAATATTTATGTTTCAATTATTTTATAGTTTATTAATAGCGTGACGGTTAAAATAAAATATTGTTTTAAAAATTACATTA
The DNA here is from genome assembly GCF_000503995.2 of Ceratosolen solmsi marchali. NCBI lineage: Eukaryota > Metazoa > Arthropoda > Insecta > Hymenoptera > Agaonidae > Ceratosolen > Ceratosolen solmsi. The sequence continues at coordinate 2,352,548 of NW_011948417.1, forward strand.
TAAAAATTAAATTATGCCTGATGTAACCTATTTGAAATTGAATTTCCAAAAAAATGAAAAAAATTTGTTCATCTTTTATCTCACATAAATAAAAATATTAGAAAATAATTTTAAATTGTTAACATGGCAAAAAAGGATGTATTTTCATTATTATAGTTTCTATAGTTTCTATTTAGAAATTTACATTATAGTTTCGATTATAGTTTCTATTTAGAAATAGTTTATTTATTATTTTAATTATAACAGAACACTGGACATATTTAAGTCTTTTGTTCAGTAATTGTAAAGTAATGTCAACTTTCAGAGATTTAGCCTGAAAATTGTATGCAAGGTATCAAATCCTTGTTTTCTTTCCGAAATTTTCATTTTATTAATACTTACAGTTATTTCACATTGATTGTAAAACTGAAAATCATAACATTCAACAATTTTAAAATGTTCATTAATTTAACTTCACCGACTCTAACTAGTTTGTTATGTCCTTTAATTTAACGTAATTATTTAATTAACCGAAATAAGAAAATATAACAATTAACTCTGAGTAAATTTTGTTTACATGTGACTAAAAAATGTGAAAAATGTTTCACGATACTGCGGTCGTGGCAGAAAAGTGAATATAATTAAATCTTCAGAGTACCTCGACCAAGTTTGTCTTCTAACCAACTGATAGAAAGATACTTTCTTCATCAGTACCAATTACTGTATCGATTTTATTACAATTAAGTATAAACTAGTATCTTTAGAAGTGAAGTTAAAGAAGTGCCTCGTATAGGAGTTTAAAAATCAAAATCGTTGTGTAATCAATGTGAAAAGTTTGTAATAAGAATTTTGACAAGTACTTTTCAATAAATAACGATCTATATGCAGAAAATTTTTTACAAATCTATGTAGACAAAATCGAACAAAAGCTTAGTACATATTAGCGTTACACAGTATCATATAGTTTTTATAAACTAAAAGAGTAAGGAATTAAATGTTTCAATGGCAAAACTGGCTATTTTGTGATAAAGTGACAACAACAAAATAATAATAATAGCGTAAATATTTTTTTGATTTCTGAAAAGTGACAAAATAAAAAATAAAAATTTTAAGTTAAAAATTAATAAATCTAACTAGTATAAATATTCTGATAATGATCAGTGAATCTATTTTATATATTCCTGAATATATGGATGAATTGTGTACCTTAATCAATTAAAAATATATAAAATCCATTTGTTGAACTAGAATTTTACGAAATATGAAGAAAATACAACAAAGAATTTTATAATTAGTTTATCTTAATACAATCTGACATTTTACGAAATAAAAACAAATTTCAATCACGGATTTAATAGTACTTTGTAATAATATTGTATGAACATTTCAATACTCAACAAATTTTAACTTGGTATTGTATCGGTAACTAATTATTTTATATTAAATCGATCCAGGCAATGTGTTGCAGCTATTCGATATTAACTAACACACAAAAAATAAAGCAAATATCAGTACATGGATGCTGTGCGATATAATTATCATTTGGTTAGACACTTAAAGCAATGACAGCAATTTGATTTTAATTAACTTTATAAAGCTATATTTTTACGCACTCAATTAAAAATATTTCATACTATATCAATAATTACATAATCATACTCAATAAAACCTCATTAATACTTTTGCTTTCTTTATACGTGTAATCTATGTTTTTTGCGATTGCCTATAATTTTAAAGAATACAACTTCTAGAAATTAGAAAACATTTTAATAATATTTATACGTACTCATTAATGATTGATAATTTGTTTACACAAGCACGAGAATAACATTCATTATGTTATTGTAATCGATTCGCGTAATTGTTGATATATGAAAGTTCCTTTACATATTTATTCAGTTTATTTATATATTATTTATATTGTAATTATTGACTTTATGAAACAAATATACTTTTAATTAATTTGTTTACAATACATTTCGCCTGTTCAGAAATATTTATTTTATTTATGTATCTATAAATGATCAAGAGGCTCTCCAGAATTTTAATTTTTGTCAGTAAAACTTTTCTTATAGCAAATATTAGTTTACATTATCACAACTCACTTTTTAAATTGAATCAAGTTCAATACTAACTAACAATTATGATAAATTTCTCGCCATGTTATAGGTCTCGTGATAAAAATAGACAGCATTTATATATTTCTAATATTCGTATTAATCTAGTAACGACAGCGACAATTCTTGTAATTTAAATAAAAATTAATTATATATTTATGGTAGTTTCTATACAAATATGAGATGTAATAAAAAGCTTATTCTTAATACATGGATATTGGTATCATTAAGATAAGATGTTTTTATTTTATTGCAGTCGAAATATTTATTCGAAAATTCTACAAAGTAATTTATTGTTCTATCGAGTAGAATTTAATTCTTTATGCCTGTATATTTAAAAGTTTTTTTTTTTTTTTTATCAATCTACAAAAATGAATGATTGTATACACAATAGCATTTTAAATGGTATTTCTTTATTAGTGTTGCTTTATATACATTTAATATTGATATTCATACCATTAATAATATAGTAATTATATTTTTAAAAGATATCCGGACCAAAGACATTTAAGCAATGAAATTTCTTAAATATTATAAATCTAGAACAATATCAAATAATTTAGTTTATTTATATTGTTATACTATTTATGCGTTGTCTAGTTTGTACGTTAAAGTATTTTTCATATTTTTATATGGTATTACATAAAAGCATTCAAAAATATAGTAAAATATGTTCTAGTTCAATATTAATGAATTTGAGTTCATATATAATTATTGATTCTATACTTTTATGAAGGTTCAGCGCAACTTTATCCCTAATATATATTTATATATATATTAAACGTTCGGTGGACTGACTAATTGTAGTATAGTAGTATTTGATAGACAATGCACATTTATCAAGTACCAGTCAGTAGACATAATGTATCTTAAGTTTATGATACATTTAAACATATACATATATGGGTATAAACATGAGCTATATATGTGTTCATATATACACATAGAAGTATATATTTACGATGTATTCATGTAACTGGAGAAGACAATATATAAAAGCAACGGGTCCAAAAATAGAAGGGTAGAGTAAATATTTTCTAAAATACTTGATAACATATATAACTTAAATTTAGAAAAACATAAACTTGAATTTCAAATACGAATTTTATTGTAAATGAAATGTTAATTATGAAAAGTAAAATAAAACCAATGATAATAATGGTTCTCGTAGTATGTAATGTATACTAAGTATATATTTATCAATAATATTTTTCATTGAACAATCTTGTAGTAATGTTTTATACAAAAAAATTTTAAATATGATGATAATCAGAAAAATATATTTCCATCTGAATTGTCTAATATCCAAAATTGCTTAGCACTAATCTAAGCCAAAATGATGAATAGAGATCTGTAAACCGTAATCACAGCGCAGTAATATTAACTATCAATACATAGCAATGAAAAAACAAAAATTGAAATATCGAAACGTGCAATCAATATCAACGAATAATAAGTGATATAACTAAAAGGCAGATTAGGCATGGGTATCGGAAACTAAAATAATACTCATACAAAATATAAAATTTGTATTGCTTAAATTGTGAATTAAATTAAATCAATAAAGTAAAAATATAATGAAATAATTAAAATACAATATTCATTATAAAATCTGATAAAGCAAATTTAATAAAAAATGTATTAAATAATTATAAATGCTAATAAAACATTATGATACTACTAACTGAGTAACGTAGTTCTATACAATAATAATTATTAACTATTTTGATATTAATTAAGAATTATATGAAAACATTAAAATGATATTTTAATTTATAATAAAACATATTAATTTATGTGTAGAAATATCTTATATAAATAAATTTTATAACTAAAAATGTATGTGGCATATGGTTTATCACATGACCCAGAATACTGATTATGTTTATATAATACTGACTTATTATTTATAGTACATATCATATAATATATATGTTTATTACATCAAGAGTTATTAAATTTACCCGAAAAATAATTTCGTACTGATTCCGCAGACTACATGTTTTTAATTTATTTACATTTCAAAAATTAATTATAATACTCTACTATTTCTTATTGTTTACAGAAAAATATCTCATTGGTGATTTTCTTAGTATTTGTCACTTATGTATTTTCTGTAAAAGAACATATTTTAATAAAAAATTAATAACAAGCAATGTATTAATACAAAAGATAATACAGTATTTATTATGTATAATATAATATATAAATAATATACTAATTATATATAAAGTGTAACTAATATACAATTTATATATAATATGTATAAATAATTATATATATATATATATATATATATATATATATATATATATCGATTTTTAATTATCTACTTTGATTTAGAATTCTTTTTATATTGCTTTTCAAAAGTTTTTACATCAGCAACTATAGTTTAAAATATTGTTCACTCTTGTTAATAATAAATACTTGAAGAAATCAGAGATTTTGATTAATAATTAAATAGGGTATTCTATAATAGTAAAACTTTAGAAAATTTTAATTTTATTGAAAAATATTGATTAGGAATAAAATTTTATTAAAAATATTGTAAATTAAATAAATCTTAAATATAACTTAAATATTATACAATAATAGATAAAAGAAACTAAAGAGATATATAATTTTCAAATAATTGAAAATTTTATTCAAATATCATGTATCTGAGTTTATTTCAAGAATATTGTTCTTTTATCATTGATATAGAACATTGAATAAATACCAAGTTTGAGAAGTGCTGTTTTTAAAAAATTGCTTGATACTCATTATTTTTCAAAAGATGGTCTAATTCTAATTAAAAAAAAAACTATGTTTCAATAAAGATACTGAAACTTGAAAAATCTACTTTATAAGAAATCGAAAGATTAGTAAAGAATCTTTTATTAGAATTGACATAGGAAAAAAAAATGTAAATAGTGTCATTTTAAGGACGATAAATAGCTTTTATCTGTATATAAAGGAATAATATTTCATAGTAATAAAATGAAATATTTATTAGATATATTTTATAATGAAATTTAATCAATAATTAATAATATTTGTTATTTGTAGTTAAATTACGCTATGATATGAATAGTCTTTAAAATCCTGCTTTTTTTAAAAATAAACATCACAAATAACAACTTTTATTGATTAAAAAAGTATAATTCTTTATTTTAATCTTATTTGTGATAGCAAATTTTGCATATAATGAAATTGAAATTAGATTGAAAAAGAAATCGTGCGGAATATTGATAAAAAATTAAACAACATTTCATTTTCAATGTAAAATATAGAAAAGTTACCTATTGTATAAGAGTAAAGTATTGGTGGAAAAAATACGGCTTAAACAAGTTGAAATAAGGATGCTTATTTAAGTAAAAGATAGAAACAATGAGAATGAAAAAATAAAAAACAAGCGAATCAGAGTTATAAAGAGAGGGCGAGCGGGAGAGAGGCGGAGAGAAAGAGACAGAGAGAGAGAGAGAGAGAGAGAGAGAGAGAGAGAGAGAGAGAGAGAGAGAGTAGAAGCTACTAAGCAATGATTGGGGTCAAATGCAATGAAATGGAGGCTGTGTTTAAATGCCAAGTAAATCGATAGTCCAGTTTAGTTTCGTTACTACTGCATTTTATATTTCCGATCTGGGTCATATTACGTCTTCAGCCTCCTATCTATCTCACGCACTTGCTAACTCTCTCTTTTTCTCTATTTCTCTTTCTATTTCTCTTTCTATTTCTCTTTTTTATTTACTTTTTTATTTCGTGCTTCAACGCTAACTATAACAATATTAATTTCTACACGTGGAGAACTACTTGCTCAACCATAATAGGATATATTTACTGATATCTTGTTATTGTTAGTTTCTGAATTTAATGTTTACGATAATTTAAACCTTGCTTATTTAATTTATTTATTAGATTGTTATCTCAAACACTGCATTAAAAATAACATTTCGTTACTTATACACCTATAACAATAAAATATTTGTAAACTAGATATTATAATTACTACCTCAAATTTGTTATATGAATAGTTTGCTAAGATATACATTTACCTTAGAGTATTTCTTAATTATATTATATAATCACTTGGAGATGATACGATTTTTTAATTTCTAAGTCTACAAATCCAAAAATCATATTAATAATTATAAATGACTTTATGTTAAATTAAATGTTGATTAGTTAATTTTGAAATTAATCGATACTGCTTAATAATATATTATAGATTTTTATAATGCAAGGTATTTTCTATAAAATATACAAAATTCAAATAAACTGCCGTAGAAAGTTAGCTGTCAATACATAATGATTCAATCATGAATGTATAAATGTCAATACATAATTGTATAATTATATTTAGTTAGTTTTCTAAACTATATTGTTGAAATACAATGATTTTCCTTTTAATCGAAGAAAGCAGTATTGTTAACGATCTTGAAAACTATAAATGAAATTAGAGGAAAAGGAACTGTTCTTTGAAAGATAAAAACATCGAATTAATGTCCTTCGAATAGTTTTCTTTAGCGGATATAGTATAGGAAACTTTAAGCGGTTCTAATTGATTTATGAAGAATAATAAATATAATTCATGAAATAATATGTTTGATTAATGCTAGTAGTACATAGTGTGCTGGTAATTACTATTATCAATTAGTTTACAAATTTATGTTTGTAATAACTGTATCAACAATGATATTTTGTATAAAATTTATCTCGGGATTAAAATTTGTTATTTTATATTTTGCACGGTTACTTATTTGTTAATTTATTACCTGAAATTTAATGCCGTATGATTTACAGTCAAGGTTCGTTAAGAATTCTTTAGAATATTATTGAACAATTACGCACATTCATCAATTTACTATAAACTTTTTCTGTAATAAAATAAAATTTTTAATGTCTTTCCTATACTTAAAATTTATAAAAATAACAGAAAAATTGCAGAAAGGCTCAGTTTGAAATTGAAATGATTGATTGACTATTAGATGATGGATCATTGAACAAACATGACATTTTCTCAATTTTTTATATATCCGATATAATTAAAAGCATACTTGAAAAATATATTTTATTGTACAATTTTAATTTTGCCATTTTCAGAACTTTAAAAATAATTATAAATAAGTGAGGAATTGGAGAGGAATTGAATTAAAATTAGAGAAATTAAAATATATATATATATATATTTTGTTGAAGATAAAAAAATTAAAATTTTTCTATGAAAAGGTTATAATAAAGGTAAATAAGGTAATATGTAATTAGAAAAAAAATTAACGATTTAATTGATTATATTTGAAATTGCAATCTAACATTTACTATACATAAATATTCAAATAAGTTCAGTTTGTTAATATATCTTAATATTAAGAGGATAGAGAAAAGAATAAGAAATAAGATATTAACGATCTTATTTCTGAAAGTATGAATCAAAATAATTATAAAATAGCAATATAATACTTAAGTGAACAATATGGTATTTCTAACAAAGAAGAAAAACTAATGAGTGTTTAGGTATATCTTGTTATAAATTGACACGAAAACTAGATATTTATAAGAATCTCAGTTGTTTATAAAGAAATAAGTTTTAAAATCATTATTGGCACAGTAACATACAATATATTAGAAATGTTTTAACTAATTTATCCAACACTCTAAAAACAATTTAATTGATTTTAAATTGTATTTTAAATTTTAAATTAAATTTAAAAAATTAATTAATTTAAAAAGTTTTTAAATTCTAAATAGACAATATCCTAATTATTGTATAAATGTATAATAATATATCAGCAAAAGTTATGTGGATTATTACAGTTTGTGATGTCATTATGAATTCATATTTTTAATTATTATTCTTATAACGAGCTTTGCATCAGATTTTCAAAACGATTATTTACAAATACTGCAAATACAGTGCGATTGTAAATAAAATCAAATAAAACAAAATAAAACAAATGTCAAGCTAAAAGTTCAAATATATAGCACTGGCACTGCAATCTAAAAAGTAAATACAAAATTTCTCTATTTACAGGATATTTAAAATTTTTAACGTGTTTTTCATAAAACCACTATTTCCGATCCGATTGAAAACTATACTCAAACAGATCTTGATGAATTCACGTGAAATGTTAAATGAATTTTTGAAAACAATATTATATAAAAAAAAAATGTAAAACGTTTTCAAATTAATTAAAAATATTTGAATTTGTAAATGATTTGAAAAATCATTAAAATGTTTCTTTAAAACTATATATTTTATTAAAGGAAATTATTTTCTTAAATGTTTATTATGTATATCAATACATAAATATATGTATAATATTCAAAAAATTTCAATTTTTGTTCGAGATAAAAATTGGAGTGCGAAACGTATCTATTACAACGATATGAAGATTTTAGAAATTTTTTTAAAAATTAACATACATATGCACGTACGCATACACTTAAAAAATATATATATACATATAATATGTACACGTGTAATGATTAAATGAAATTGTTATTCTCTACTAAATCCAAAAAATCATTTTAGTTAAACTGTAAATTTATATATACGTTTCTGTACTGTCGTTACTACAACGTGATTGAGTTTATATTTATGTAGGTAAACTTCTTTATTTAGTTTTCTGATTTTACTTATGTTTATTATTTATCACTGAAAACTGCATGATTTTATAATAAATTAATTATTACGAAGTAAATTACAGTTACTGTTAAAATTACATTTTAAGGGGTTTATTCATGAAAAGAAATATTTTATAACTAAATAGGTATTAAAATTAATGAGATTACACGCAATGAATTAAGACGCAAAAATACAATACAAATCGTCAAACCTTCTCATTCATATAGTTACAAAGATAGAAAAAAAACAATCTCATTCTTTCAAGTTTTTTATATAGAATAGAACCAAATATAATATAAAATAAGATACATATTGAAATTATTATAGATAAAAATGAAGGAAAATTTGGACAGACTATTAACAAAAGGATTATACGCAAAACTGCAAGTTTCTGAAAAATTAGCTAAAAATGAAGAATTAGCTAATGCTCGTAAGTGGGCGGACTTTCATAGAAAATACGTTTTAGTTTAAATGCTGATTAGAAAAGTATTGATAAATAACAAGAAAAATGCAAAAAATTGATTTTATGATAATATTGAAATATGCTTTAATAATATCTAGCTGCTATTTAATTTTATTTATTTATTTGCGTTTAATTAAAGTTATCATAAATGCCGATATAATAAAGCTTATGTTGATCATTATTAAAGAAAGGCTATTGACATATGGATGGGTGTGAATAATTGATGTGTATTACGATTAGAATACGTAATTTAACACGGCCGAAAGACTCTGAAATCCATCATTTCTATATCTGTATTAGATTTTAAATATTCAACAGACGTATCAGAATGTTTAAATATTCTCTGTAAATTTAAAATTAAATTGAAGATACGGATTGCTCATTTGATTGATGAAAGGTAATAAAATCAATCTTTGTGCGCCGTTTATAATCTACTTGTATAGAACAAATTTAGTTCATTTTAAGTTAGATTTCAATTCATTAAATGCATTAGTCAATTAATTAAACATCTATTATTATATTACCATATAGAATTTATATATTAATCTCAGGTACTATTTAATTTGCAAAAATACAATTTTTTTAATAAAAATTTTAATTAAAATTTACGATCAACTATTTAAGATATATTCTGAATTAAAATTATTTTTATTTGATTTCAATTATCCCATTATGACAAACGGTTCATTAAAATATGTAATGTTTTCAAGTAAACCATGAATCTTGCAAAACAAAGTAAAAAAACAACTTTATACTCGATTTTATAATAATTAGATATATCTATTTTATTTGTCTTAATTATATATTTTATTAATCATTAATTATAAATTATTGATTTTATATTTTCAATTTGAGATAAAATAGAATGATGAAAATAGGATTCGTAGTATGTTAAATACAATACTATATGTAATTATATATATATATATATATATATATATATATATATATATATATATATAAGGTTTTGAAAGATTTTATACAAATAAATACAGTATATTTTCATAATTGTTTTGTTTTCCATATTATAGAAAGAATTTTCAAAAACGATAAATTTTAATTCCCATTATTAATAATTTCATATTTACTTTGTCATGCATTCATGACTTAATCTTTAAAATTACATTTACACAAGAATGTTCTAAAATATAAAACTAAGCAGATTAACGTGGGATCTATAAAATATGTGATAGCAAATTATTATATGTGTAAGTTAATGTGTAATCACATAATTACGTAATGGGATTTTTAAAAATAAAAACGTTTATTCGAACACGTTAATCTATAATATTTAAGTATTATTAATAATTGTTCAATTATACACTGTAAAACTGCATTTCAGTATTTCGTGTGTAGTTATTTTTCTGTAAGTCTTAAGTAGACTTTAGTGCTACAGTCAGAAGAAACTAGAAACTCGCATCTTTTGTCTTTACTCTATTTTTTCTTCTTAATTTGAACATTTTAAATAAATATGAACTAGTTTAAATAATTATTTATAAGGACAACAGAAAAAAAGTTCCGTTACTGACTTTTGACAAATATTAAAATTTTATATTATATATGAGAAAATAATAGTTTAAAATAATTTAATTTATATTATTATATAATTAGGAAAGTCATATTAAATATCCTTTTAAGAAGGAAAAAAAATTATTTTAATTACTTTATAAAATAACTAATTTCATATGATGTAGAATATCTAACACAATGTTATTTAAATATTTTATTGGACAAATAAATTTCTTAAATATCATGTGATTATTGTAACTTAAAGTTTTTAAAAACTTTAAATTCATATGATGTTTTTTTTCTATGTTTTATTTTAAAATATAAATATAAAATAATATAATGTTTACCAAAATGACTAATTAATATTACTAAAAATTATCGGTAAAAGATATATAGTTTCTATTCAAGAACAAATTAAAAAAAATATTAATAAAAAAATATTAATATAATGAATTAACACTACAACTAACTGTTTAACATACTGCATTACACAGACTAAAAGATAGAAGAAAATTATTAAAATTAGTTGTAATTCAACTGCTTACTCACGCCAAACCTTGTATTTACATTTTATAATGAAATAGTGCTTTGCAATTGTAATTCTATAGCTATTTTAGTATTTAGAAAACTAATGTAATTGTTATATATTAACTGAAACCAAATTTGAGAAATCCACGTATGATAGTTTAATTTAAATATTTCATATGCTAGCCGTTTGAGGGTAAAGAATAAAATTATAACAATTTCTAATTAAAAGTGGAGGAATATTTTAATATAATGCTATTATTATATTACTCAAAATTGACTTTGGATGTCAAAAACGTTAAAACATTTAAAAACATTTATCGTTTTAACAAATAATTATATAAGATATAAAATTTAAAAAGTTATTTGCAAAATTTGCTCAATATAAAAATTTTTAATTTTCAATAATTATATCACCTATATAGTTGTGAATTATATATTGATATGTACAATTACATATGTTTAAAAAACTTTAAATATTAAATTTTTGAAACTTGAAAACTTGTAGGTACTATGATTTACAAAATATCACTATACAAAATTCACTACTAATTTTTCATTACTAATTTAAAATTTTAATATTTATCGCCTTATTACTTCTAATAATATATATGCAGTTAAGTAAATTTAGATATATCTCGATATGTATAATAACTGTCTAGCTTAATGATAAAAATTTCCTACGAGTTAATTGAAAACCATTATGAAATTATACCTTTTTACATCTATTAACTATGATCATGAAATTGTTGCAATTATGCTTTTGTTTTTTATGTATTACGTATATATTATGTATAGAATATAAAATAAATACACGTATATAATACATCGATTGCATTCTCTGCAAGACTTTCAAAATAGAAACTTCAATCCATAACTTAAATGGAGAAATTGATAATTCATTGTATTGTAAGTGATTTTTCTTAAACAAGATCTTCGATAATGATACTTAAAAAAATTTGATTGATTTATTTGATTTGTAGGAAATTTTTGATGATTTTATAATATTATATGATTTAAACATAATTCAATCATGAAATAATACTTCAAATAATGAGTAAAAGCATCCAATTTAAATCGGATAATTAAATAATATCATTAAGTGATTAATCAATAAGAGCTATAAATATTACTAATTATCTTGATATTTAATATTATTATATATTATATTATATATATATATATATATATTGAGAAAAATTTTATTTCTATTAGTAATAAATTATGGATCAATGAATAACAATTAAATAATATAATTTTATATTAGTCTGAATATGTAATAGACACGTGTGACTTGTCGCAATGTTAAAAATTAGATATTTATAATGTGAAATACTTTGATATTCTTTTCTATATATACATTTTAGTTTCACACTTTTCCAATAATTTTATACTAGTGATATTTTTATACTAGTGTTTATTAAATTTCTGGCAATATTTTACTCGACTTAATAATTTCGTTTTAAACGTGAATAAGTCATATTACACTCTACTAAAAACTATTGGTACTTCCGTAATTTACTGTGACAATAATATTAAGAAAATAGAACTCATTTACTTTCAGTACCAGAATAATTGCTTATCATTTTAGCGAGAGAGTATTAACTGATTGATTGAATTAATTAATTTAAAAAACAGTATTTTCACTAAATGATGGTCTATTTTGAATTATTATTTGGTACATATTATATAGCTTATACAATCTATGAACTTGAAATAATAAATATCTATCGCAAATTAGGCTAATAGATTGATATTATTTTAATATGTCTTTATTAAAAATTACTATATATTGACAAATATGTCAAATAGTTGAAATAATTCAGTATGACGGATTTTCAAAATTTATAATGAAATGTTCGAAAAATATGTTCCTATTTCTCGCAATTCCTAGAAATTGAAATTCTATTTTTTTATATTAGCATAACATTTTGTAAACTTTTTAGAAATTATATTGTAATAAATTATTAAAGTGGATGTATATTTCTATTACGTTTATTAATTTCAATAATATTAAAATTGAATTTCAGATGGATGATTTTCTAAATGAACAAATCTTTTAATGTTTAATTGCAATTATACTTTATTCATTATAATAGATATAATTGAATTATAAATAAATTGTTTTTATCGACATATCTTCGACTACATATAATTATATTTATTAGTAATTTAGTTCATCAAGTAATAATTGATATTCTTATGAATGTTAATTATTTATTTATTTAATAGTTAAACCTCTAGTATTTTTGAAAAATTAATCGATTTTATTAAAGATTTTTCCAAATTTTATTCCATATTTACAAATAATTCCACTCTGTTTTTAGAAAGAATATTGACAGATAGCGTAAGAGACTGAAAACAATTCATTATAAATAAATAAATATGAGCGAAATATGATAAAAAATAAAATATGGGAAACAGAGAAATTTTATAAAAGTATTCGATAGTCCGAATTGGTTTTCTTACTAATTGCTGTTACAATTATGAAACAGATAATATCTGAATTGTTTATAGAAATCTTAAAATATATTTAATTCGGTTTAAAACAACAACTAACATTATTAAATTTTCATTCGAATTTTTTCTATAATAGATTTCATGTTTATTCATAGATTGGAAATTATTTATCTGTTTCTCTAATTATAAGGAAAATTTTGTCATTTATTTTTTAATGCAAAAAATGTATACAAAAACCTTTATTTTTATAAAAATAAGTACGCGTATGTGATTCATTGAATTATATTAAAAGCGATCAGAAACATATGCTAAATTATTATATATATATATATATATATATATATATATATATATATATATATATATATATATTTATATTCTGAACTACTATAAATATATATTACACTTTACTTTAAAACCATCCTACAAATTTACTATAAATATGTTCATAATTAATAAAGATAATAAAGACATAAGTATTTTGAAAAATTCGATAAGATAAAAGAAATGAAAATGTTTAAGCAAGTAAATAAATGAAATATAAATTTAATTTAATACTTTCGTATATAAATTTTAAATTAAAGATACAACTTTTAAATAATTTCAATGAAAACGTAAATATATGTAAGGTAGCTAAATTTTTTCGATTAATTTTCTCTAATAAATTTAAAAAATATTTGTGAAAGAAAAAATAAACATTTGTATGTTTATTTGCACTTTTGCGGTCCCAGTAGCTGAGTATTATAAATGCTACTCAATACATTTATGCGATAATAGTAATTGACATTATTATAATTGATCATACACTTATGTTGTTTTTAATTATTCACAATAGTATAATATAAATATCTTATTTGATTTTTATTAATATTTTTGAATAAAAATGTATTTAATTTTTAAAAATAAAAATTTAATTTTCTATATTTAATTATTTAATTATTTAATTATTTTATTTGTACATAATGTTTGTAATTTATATCAATTTATAACAATTGTTTTGTTAAAAAATATATTGAAAATTATGTTCATTAAATAACTATGAAATATCTAAATCTTTGGACCCCACAGATTTTTCATTGAATGCAATATGGTAGTGTATCACAAAATTATTGTTTTTACATGTTTTGTGTTACAAATTTTTTTTTTTTGTATTATTAAATTCTATAGTTTAACGATTTTCATAAAAATTAATCTTTTTGCAGGTCAAAGTTAACAAACTAATATAATACTAGCACAAGACAAACATGTAATGTTAATAATAATAAAAATAATAATAATAATAAAGAATATGAACAAGAAATATATATAAATATATAAATATATATATATATATATATATATATATATAACAATAGTAATACCATGATAATATAATTTTTACTTATTCATTATAAACATGCCCAATGGATATAATAACAGTTTATAATAGTATAGGTAAAGTATATTTAACATCGTATGAAATCAGTTCCTTCAATAAGTATTATAATAAATCAAGGAGTGGTAAAACTTTATTTAAACAATATTCAATATCAATAGGAACTCATTTCTCCATTTACTGAAACTTCAGATCGATATTTTTCGTGCTGCAGTTGATGAATGTTTTTGCTCTCGTCGCTATATGTCTTAAGTGTATGAGTTTTTTCCAATTTCGGTGATGATGCTTGGCTATGATAAATTTGTTCATTGTAGTTCCATGTAGGAAACGTATTATGCGAGTGACCCTTCTTAACAGAGGTGTGGACTACTGCACGAAACCCATCCTGATCCGCTTTATAACTCACTACGCGGACATTACCACCTGGTTCCATCATACTATACTCGCCAGATACATTGCTTCCTATAAGAAATAATTCCTTTTAAATACATGTACGTACTTACGTACATTTTATTATTTTATATATTCCAATTTTATACATATATATATATATATATATATATATATATATATATATATATATAGCTATATACGATCAGTAGAGAGATTTTTATAATTAAATAGAAAAAATATTTTACAAACAATTGTCAATAAAAATGATTGTATAAATACAGGCGTATGATGTTTTTTATCAATTTTTTCCTCGATTTTCGACAATTCAATTAAATCTTTATGAAACTTGATGTATAAATAAATTATATATCGTATGTCTAAATTGTAAAATAAAACATAAATTAATCATAAATCAAAGATATATCAAATGAAAATATGGAATACAAAAAATATTTTCCTTTTTATTTCAATTGTTTAAAATATTAATGACGAACCGCTTTTTATATTTTTTAGACTAAACATTTTCAATGAATTTCTAGAATAGCAAACATTTACAAATGAGTTCACAACCATTTATTTTATAAAAAGAAAGATTTATGAGGGAAAGCTCGGAGTAGTACATTTGTTTTTAACGTCACTTAAATTTAAACAAAAAAGGATGAGCCTTCACAAGCGATTAAATATCGAAGTGTGTGTGTAAAATTCTACAATAAATATTCACAGCAATGTAATTACCAGTTTACGAGCACTTGTTTGACAGATTTGACCTAATACACTTAATTTTAAAGGATATTTAGTAAAATCTCAGGCGTATGATTATATGAAAGTTCTCCACTCCTATATCTGTTATAATTTTAATTGTGCTGTTACTTACCATCCCGCGACTCTTTCTGACTGTGAAAGTCACCAGTTTCATGATCTTCAATACTATAGGAGAACTCGTACTTGGGATGAGCGATGTAGTCCATCACGTAATCATCGTGCTCTTGATTGTGAGTAAGTTTATTGTGTTCGTCGTGAGGTAAATAGTGGCGAGGATCAACGTACGGTACTTTTACCTCGTACACCGGCCCTTCCACCGGTCCGTGAAAATGCATAAATGAATTCGCGACTGACAATTTATGATGATGTGCATGATGATTATGCAGATCATCGCATAGGCCGTCTTTTCCATATGATAATAGTCCTGCTGTTGCGCAGCCTACCAGAATGAGGACGATAAACAGCAAATGCTTTATCAACTACAAAGTATTACAAATTAATTACTGTGTACTATATATACATTAATAAATTGTTTCACGCATACTCTATGTAAATACATTTTTTTTCATAAACATTTTATAGCATTAAAATTTTTGTAAACATTTTGGATAAAATGCGGATTGTAATATGCTAAATTTGTGGTGCTCCAATCTCAAAGAAAAAGCATATTTATATTCCTAAAAAATTATATACTAGTATTTTTAAATTAATTTTTAATAATTTATTTTTAAGTTAAATCAAAATAAGTTTATTTTACGAATATATATCTATTAAACTTATTTATTGTATATTTGTTTAACATCCCAACAATTAAATTTATACAAATAATTAGCTTTTTTATTTTAAATCATGCAATATCAATTTTATGCAAAATTAATAATAATTATGATAAACTTCAATAATTAATGTGAAGCATCCTATGCATATTCAACATAATTCCTTATGTTTGGCGGTACTTCACCTTATTTACGTAATTCAACACTATTAGATTAATAATTAAGGATTTTCATTCAATGGACAATTTATAAAAAATCTTATTATATTTAATTAAACTGATTTATCGATTCAATATTACGTATATTATATATAAACTATTATTCTATAATATAATTAAATTGTTAATGAATAATACATATTAGAATTTTATGTAATTTTAGAAATAACCGATCAAAGTTTATAAGATATTAATTGATATGTAATATTACAATATCTTTTCTTTGTCAAAAGATATCTAAAAATTTTCCAAGCATTTCCAAGAAATTATCTGACTATATTAAAAAAACATTATTTCATTTTTACATTTATTTAAATTATGATTGCAATATATTTTCACGAATAATATACCAATTGTTGTTACTCTTATACTTTAATATTTTGAAATTGCGTCTGATGTTTTTTATTAATATATTTAATTAAAATACTAGCTTTGTCATTATTATGTTAAGTATATGACTTTTCTAAAATTACAAAATTTTGTTATTCCACATTCAATTATTTCACAACTACTTAAAAAAGCAATATTCTATTTGTAAATGAAATTTAAATTCATTAAAGCATATAACTTATGCAGTCTATTAATAATTCTCATTGATAATATACTATTTTGAAGCTATTTATATAGTATGATTATATTATTATAAATTTTACTTTTTTAATTATGAGATTAGCATAATCAAATCAGTTACACCATAATTAAAGTAACATAATATTACAATTTAATTTTCGAAAACTTATTTTGAAAATTTCAGAAATTTTTGTATTATACAATTGAAACATTAAATTTATATTAAAAAGAAAAAAGAAGATTTTTTGTAGTATTTTCAAGAAATATTAAATGAAAATCAATTTTCACTCACAATAGTAACTGAAATTTTCCTTATAATTAGATTATTCTCTCATTTTTATTTTGCAAAAATTTAATTGAAGATTGTGTATAATTGTTTTCTATAGAAATTTATTATATATATAAATTTATTTATTTATATATTTATACATCAATGAAAACATTCAGGATAGAATATTCTATTTCGTCAAACATTTACTAAATGTAGTATCAAATGAATGTGTACCCATATTGAGTATGAGAGAATGCATGTTTTGCAATAAACTACAATTACAGAAATATGTTACAAATGTAAACAATTAAAAAATAAAAAGGAAACTAAATGAGTCTTTAATGATTCCTAAATCAATAATAGACGATTTTATCACAGCTACTCACATTAATCCATAACCTTTCAGAAAAATCTTCATTTAAATTTTCAACTTATTTTTCATTCTATTCTTCAAATTATAAAAACTGTCGATATATCTTTCATTGACCATTTAAATAAAAAATTCTGTCAATACCTTTAAGATCATTTTATCAAGTGTGATGTGAAATGAAGACCCAGTTCTAACTGCAAGTTTACCAGGAGATTCTTAGCTTTTTATACCAACTTATTTAGTTTCTCACTCTTTTTATGTATTCACACAAACTGTGGAAGCAGACGTAAATGAAACTGCTCATCTTTGCAACTGTGGGGGACAAGCACTCATACTTTCTTTTAATGCGCCATCGCTCTCACTTTTTCCTTGGAACAATCATCTTTTTATTTTTTTTACACACAATTATAATAAAAGACTTTTAAATTTATGAAATATAGCAATATGAAATAATAATTGGATGAGAAGAAACTTCAGGCTAGTTAAATATATTTAATTCATCACCAATATTTTTAACGAAGAGTCATATTTGATTTAAAATAATAATAATATTAATCAAGACAAATAGAAAATACAATAGAATGCCGAAGAATGCTGTTGGTGAAGACATTTTAAATACTTATTGGCAAAGTCTTTATTGAAACGTTTTCAAATGATCATTATTAATAAATCAATATTAATTCCCATCTTGTTTAGAAAGGTTTTTGATTGTTTAAACTACAGTCTTGAAAATGCACGTATTTAGTATATTTTATATCGTAAGATATAATATTAATTACATTTTTAATAAAAATGTAACGAAATAATTTAATTGAAGTTTAATGTTTTTTATTAATTCGTAAATTACTCTCGTTCTAAACATCTATCATGATGAAACTGTAAATATATTATAGAAATTTAGGTCGTTGTTTTTTCGATTCGACATTATAAATTCCAGTGACAAAAGGAAAAATCGTGCTAGATATTTCATCCTATCCAATACAGTTTGTAAATTTTCAGTCATTCGGCTACATAGAATTAATTATATTTATTATAAAGCAAAGAACGAAGTGCAATTTTATGTATACTATTATAAGCTCAATGATAACAAATAGTTTGTTTTTTTTTTTTTTCTAACTATAAAACGATTTTCATTGATTAATACATGTTATTGCATTATACATTACTTTCAGTATACGATATCCTTTTTTCTATTATTGATAAAAATATTTGAATCGATGAATTTATATGTAAAAAAAAAAAAAAAAAAAATACGCTACAGTTATTTAAACAGATGAAATACATCTGAATATGAAAATACGAATGAAAAAATTAATTAACGCTAAACTGAACTCCATAAAACTCATTTTAAAAAACATATGTGAAAACGATGAACTTGCCGAGTCTTTAAATAAAACGTTCGAATCCTAAGCTCTTGTTGACCGCCAATAATAATCAAAAAAAAAAAATAAAATTTTTTTCTTTCATTGTGTACAAGTTCTCACTCATGCGTGCATATATACAGTTCGATTTAAAAGTAAAGATATAAAACTCCTTCGACTATCATCTAAGCCATGCATGAGAATGTATCCGAATGCGAGAGTTGATAGACTCGAAGAAACGTGACGCGAATATAAGATGAATGAAATTGAAAATCAAGTTGAGATGTGTGCATAAATATTTATTTGAAAATACGTAATAGGAGGAAAACAATTTGCAACATAGGCCGATAAGGATTTGTCGAAGTTTTAGTTTCTCTCTTAGACGAATGTTGAATTTCATTTTAGTGACTCTGGATGAAAAAGATTTTTTAAGCACTAGTTTCTCTCACCAATTCCAATATAATATTATAATATTCTCAACCTAACATATAATCATGGATTAACTAATGATTATCTAATTATTCATTTTTAATTCGTAATTAATACGAATTCGATTGAACATAATTAGATTGCTGGCTACACCTAATATATTTGCTTTAATTTAATTATATTGATCTTAATTTGTAGAATAGATCAGTAATTTATAAAATTAGAAATACTCATTGCACTCGAAATCTGCTACAATGTGGAATGTTTAATAAATTAAAATCATTATATTTAGAAATTTTAAATTCAAATTATTATGTGATTTATATGTTTCTACACAAAATATTGTTAAATTTAATATATATTCTTGTTAAATAATAAATTCCAAATTAAATAAGAAAACAGGCAGTATATTTGGCCATATTGTTTAATATAGATATATAAATTTTAATTATTTGTATTGAAATTTATATAATTGGAGCTTGAATATTAATAAACATTATAAACCAATTAATTCACAAAACCAAAGTCAAAATTTAATGCACAACTTTCTAAAACAATTTCGCATTATACATTTTCCCTCTATAGTTTGGAAATAGTAAGCTCTTTCATAGTCACCTTAATATTGAAAAACAAAATCTCGTAATAAATTTCGTGTTTTATTTAATATAATTCAATTAATTTAATATTATTGGAAAATAGTAAATTCTTTATGATTTTGTAATACTATTGTATATAATATTGTATAATATATAATACATATGCACAGAATGGATTATAGTAGTAGATAATATGATTTATTCTGAAAATATATAAAAAAAAAAAAAAAAAAAAAATATTTATAAAAAGCAAACTACAAATTACTTTATAAAATTTTAATATACATTTAATATAATTTTTATAACCTGACTAAAAATAAATATATTAATTACGTCAAATAAACTCTTTTCAATCCATCGTTGCTTTTAATAATTTAATATATCCGTTTACATACAAATTGTAATAAATTTCAATAAATAAATTTAATATAACTTTCAAATTTACTATAATTATTATAAAAATAAAATACTAATAAATTAGGGTCGATAATTTTTTAATCTATATTTGATTTTTCATATTTTTTATTCGTTTTATGTGCATTAATAATTTATTTGTGTGAATTATGTCCATTTATCAAAAACAGAAATATAAATTTCATAGATATTTAGACTTTTTTCTTTTATATTTTTCAATTTATTTATGTGTATAAAACATTTGAACATTCTTTTTTAATATATTAAAACTATACTGACACATACGTTTTTTATATATGTACGCTTCCAAATAAATAGAATTAAAATTTCTTAAAAAGAATCGAGAAATAATTAGTATTGAATGAATTTTTATTTATTACAATATATATATATATATATATATATATATATATATATATATATATATATATATATATATATATATATATACATTTAATACTATTTTTTTAACATATATATTACTGATATTCTTATTTCTACATACCACACTTATGTCAAAATATTTATGTTAAAACTCGAATAATAATGAAATATAAATATCTCAATAATTTGAGTATCTAAAATATTCAATTATAATTATTAACAAGCCCCAATGATAAATTTGTTGCCATTGAAAAGATTTATTAAATATACTTTAATGCACGAGAGATGTCAACTAGTTCAGCTATGCCGATATCCAGTGATCCGTTCTTCTTTTTTAACAATGAAATGCGATGTTCTGAAGCATCCGAAGAGGATTCAAGTGCAAATTGCAGCTGACACCCAAAGTGGGTCAAACGAAGCTGTTTCTGGTTCAGCATTTATAACGCCACAGCTCTGAGCTCAACACTTCAACACTAAACGAATTCTCCAAGAACCTCGGGAAGGAAGATTACTGATTTTTCCTCCCTCTTCTTAAATTAAATAACTCTATAGATAAGTTTCCGCATAAGCACTACACATAATTTTGTGTTTGTACTAATGAACAAAGGTGGTCACCGTATCAAATTATAAATAAGCACTTAACACACATTAAAGATAAAATATAATTTGTTGATAAATATTGTTGAATATGATGACAAATTATTTAATCATTTTCAAAATTACTTCATACGAATAGAGTTAATTTTAATTTTTTATTTATCTATTATTTATAATTAACATTTTCATATAATACTTGCACGTTCTATTATACTATTTTCGTCCTTTCTACAATATAAGTAAAGTTGTTTCTTATTTATAATTATTTCGTAATTTGTATTTAGAAAATCTTCTATTCTTTCACGTTATTAAACATGATATTTTTTTCTATTTTTTATTTTGAAATATATTAAATAAAATACATATAATAAATTAATTATCGCATTCTTCGTGATGTTAAATTATCGATCTGTTCCATTTAAATATAAAGTAATAATAAAACTTACAAAAGCAATAGTATCAAATTAAATCTTATTGTATATTATTTTATATTATTTCTATCTTACGAACAAGTAATAATATATAGTTATTATTAAACATAACAGGACATATCTCTTTCAACTTTATGAAAAAATTTCTGTGTTTTAAAATAAATCTTTTATTGAATTTGCAAAAATAATGAAATAGTGACTCGTATTCAGTTTATTAATTTTAAAATATAATTTTAATAATGAAGCAGATAAAAATAATAATTACTTTAATAGAAATTCATCCTTTTACATTCTTTTTTAGTAATTTTACTAAATAAAAATTTAACAATAATGTTTAAATTTAAAAATAACATTTAAAAATAATTTAATAATACGATTTTTAACATATGTCTTTGATCTTCCTATGTTAATAGAGTTAATATATTGTTTGAAATGTTGTTTAAATTTAGATAATATAAATGTACATAATAATAGAATGCAGCTAACGAAATTTAAATTAGTATACATTTTTTGCATTACATTTATTTATTACATTTATTATATATATATATATATATATATATATATATATTTATTTACAAAAATTTAAAAAGTTTCATAACTATTAATTCATATATGTATAAAAAAAAAACCTGCTATAATAAAAAAATCGTAAATAAAAAAATATTTTAATTAATAGTTGGTCTCCGAGTTTCCGCTGTGATTTTGATAGAAGAACGACTCCAATTAATAGATAAATAGTCATCAGAAGCTTTATTTTTCGGACGTCATTTCTACGTTTATACATGAAAATTGCAGGCAGCCTTTTTTTAACAAAATTTATATTATTTTAATACTAAGTGAATTAAACGAGTTTAATGTACTAGTACTTTTTATTACATAAATTAAATTTATATCTTTTTTGCTTTTATTATGAATTATTATCTTTTTTTTTTTTTTTTTTTATTATCAATTACATAATTTACGTTACACATTTCAACTTGAATTTGATTTTAGATATTAATATATTTATTTTCAATAATGTATATTTGAAATGATTCATAAACTTTACTAGTATATCTGTTTAAATTATAATTCTGAAAAAGAAATTTTTTCATTAAACTATTTAATATTCGTCATTAAAAAATACGAAAGTATTTCGTTTTTCACATTGAGCTAAGTTTATTCTTGAAATGTCAAAAATAATATGAAGTATCGTTACAATTAATACAATCAATATTTAAGCAATAATAAATTTTTTAATTATATTGTAAATAATTATGTATCGAATGATTTCATAATAATAACTTGGATGCAAATTACACATACTATGTAAAAAATATTTTGCACGGTTCTTTGTGGTCTTGTAATTGTTTAAATTATTATTTAGCTCATGATTTAATTTTATGTAGTGACATTGTAGAATTGTATGCAGGAATTCATTTTTCCGAAATATTCTTATATAGTGTTTAATAGGTATCACTTGTATTATTTATTTATATTCTTTCGTATAAAGAACAATAAAATGAAACATATGTCTTCTAAAATTTATCAGCAATGATTGTAAATCTCATTTTGATATAGTAAATAATGATATTAGATAATAAAAGTCATAACTTTTGTATAGAATTATATAAATTAAAATATTAGCTTCTAATCCTCTGTTGAATTTATCCTAATAATTATGTAATAATTTTTTCTATTTTTGGTCGTTTTTTTTCATGATTCACACAATTTCCGTATATAAGTAACTTAATTAGTCACAACAATTAAAAGGAAATTGTCATGATTGAGTGATTGATACTCTCACGATATACAATAGGTCATCAAATAAGTACCCCTGCAGTATGTTAGGAGCATAATTATTTTAGTTGTAAGTAATATTATGAATAATTATTTAGTATTTATTATGTATTATATCGACCTTAAATATTAATACTTATATTAGTATATTAATAATCTAACTAAAATTTATAGTGTAGCGTTGAAAAATTTTAATCCTTTGGTATGTATATATATATATATATATATATATATATATAAATGATGAATAAACTATTTTAGATAATTTTGAAAAGAAAATTTAATTTGATTCATAATTATAAAATAATATTTTATATAAATTAAATAAAAATATATTAAATTTCATAATGTCATTGTAAATATTAATAAAGTTATAAATATATGATTTATCTCTTAATTTCTCTTAATTAACATTGCATAGAAATTTTTTATAAAATATTTTTTAAAACGTATTTTTTAATATAATGTATAACAATATCGAGTCTTATTCTTAAAGAATTTAATGCTGCTTGCTTTTGTACCTGTCAGGGAAAGTTTTAGTTTGTTATGATCTTTTATCTGCAATAAATGAGTTGACTTTTAACATAGTTTTATTTATTTTCTTAACTGGAAGTATTTTTTCTGTCATTTCTGTGGACATGAAAAGCTTATAAAACTTGTTATTTGTGATGTTTACTGACTAACCAAAGTTAGCGCACATAAGAAGGACTAACGAAGCAAAAAACTCCAACTAAGCGCAATTTGTAATTCATGCTCAACGATAAATTTCACGTTCTATGGGTAGGAAGTGGGAAGGCGCGAATAAAAGCTCTTGAATGAATTTGTCATGTTTTGACGAAACTGTCGTGTCACAAATAATATAAATGAACTATTAGAAATATTATAGTAATTTTGGATTAGTATTTTGTTCTTCGATAAATTCTTTGATATTAATATTTTTTCAAAAGAAATTTTTATCGATATAATCAATTGATTTTATGTATTATAGGATTTATGTGTTAATTTTAATAATTATTTATATGTTCGTATGAAAGCGATCGACATTGAAAAATTCGAAATGTTAGGAAATTTTTGGAATCAACCAGTCAATGTACTAAAGCCAGTACTTCAATTTATTTCAATCACTTTTAATTAAAAATATTATCCCCTCAATATCGATTTTAACAAATCATTTAAAATATTTTACGTCACTAAGATTGACTTTATTTTGATACTACTAAAAGCAGGTATTATATATGAAACAGTGTTCTTATTTTTTTGACAAGAAAATAATTTTATTATGTAGAAAATGCTTTTACTTTAAGCACTTGCCATCACTATTATATTTCGAATGTAATAACGATATCTTTAATGGGAAAAGCAAGAAGTAATTTTTTCCTAAGAATACTTATTGAAAATACTTGTTAAAAACATCTAATCCAATAGGAAAACTAATTTTCACATAGTATTTCGCTCAATATACTAAAAACAATATTCAATGAGAATTAAATATCTTCCTATTTCAATTGTGGACTGAAATAGAGTTGAATCAATGTTATGATATTGACTCTTGAGTAGTTTTTTTTTTTCTAATAATCGATGTTTCTCATTATTTACACGAGATACAATTTCCGTAAAATTTAACTTTTACGTTCCTGTAATACAAATAGTCTACTGTTTTCTAACAAATATTTAATTATTGAATATTTATAAACTGTATTTGGCAACTCTTTAGAATCAGTTTAATACAACGTAGCTAGTATAAATTGCACTTTGTAAGTATCCAATGTGAGACACAAGGAATATTACATATTCACACTATTTTTAACGAACTTTACACAGTATTATGATTCTTTCAGATTTTAAATTATATCTAAATTTTCGAATATATGGATATCTGAGCAGAAAGTATTGAGAATTCTTTATATATGTTGGTCACAGTTTAAAAAATAATTTTCTTTTCTTTTGTTCAGTATAATATATAATTGTTCATTTTTAAACAACGCATATTATAAATATGTTCATATGTTATAAATAAAAATCAATATAAGAGTATATAGAAACAATTCACTCCATTGTTTGATATATTTCTATGTGTGTTAAGAATTATCCAGACTGAGTATATTATAATTTTAATACTTTTTTCTCTTTATATTAATTTCAAAAATTTTACTGAAAAATTCTATAATATTGAATTATATATACTTATGAGTTATCTGCAGATAAATAAATAATGCATATGTGTGGGAAAAAAAACCAATATTCAGAAAGTGTCTTCTGTTAAGCTGTGTTATTGAATTGCCAGTCGAACATCGAATCGACCCTGGAAATTTAAATTTCGAATTTGTGTTAAAGGATATATTTGCCAGTCATATATACTACATTGTTAATTAATGTTTTTAAATAAATTATATAATATCAATAAATCTTAATACTTAGTAATTAATATCCCTAGTTGAGATTTACAGTGAATTTTTAGAAACTTTTGTACTATGGAATAGAGAATTGATTTACATCATAAGATTTTTTATTTAAGATTGAGAGAATAACATTTATCTAATTATATATTAGTAAATCATTTTTATTTAAATTACGCAAATACTTTTATTATTTTATGAAAGATTTGTGTGGAATGATAAGGAGAACGAGCTTTTGATCCCTTATACAGTTGGAAAAGGAAGAGTGGAAGAGAGAGACAGAGAAATATTGAAATAGAAGAAATATGAAATGATAAAAAAATTAAATATTTAGTCAAACATACATTAACAATAATATAAATGATCAGGGTGCACGTAAAACACACCTTTGAAAGAGACTAACGAGACGTATAATAAATAATACGCTTATCTCGTTTTAAAGAGAATCACCAATAGATTTTGTTTGCTTATGTTTAAGTAATCGTTGCATATAGTTATTGAGAAATATATTTCACATTTTATTATATATAGTTCGGAAGATTCTAGAATATGTTCACTTATTAAAGCATATTCAAATATATTCAAAAATTTATACAACTTGCATTTAAAATCCATATAAAAATATCATAAATATACAATTGCATTATTTCTCTACTTAAACTAATATTATATTTTTTATAAAATTAAAAAGACTCGGTAACTTAATTAATTTAATTGCATTATTTCCCTACTTAAACTAATATTATATTTTTTATAAAATTAAAAAGACTCGGTAACATAAAATGATGCAACTTTATATGTTAAATTCGAAATTATATAGTATAAGTTAGAAAATATTTTATATTAGTAAAATATAATTTTTATTAATGTCAGAGAAGAATTAGAATAATATTTGGTTTTATCAAATGGTTTCTCCCTACTTAAAAAATAAATATTTTATGCACCAAAAATCATTGATTAACTTAAATAAACATTATATATTAAACATATTCATAATTTAGTTTATATATTATATCCGAATAAGAACTAAAAATATAGAAAATAATGTTTCGTAATTGTTTATCGCATCACGTACCTGATATATTATTTAAAACATTACAATACTGTACCTTTATTATACTTTTTAAATAATAAAAAAATCATCTAATTTAAACATTTTTTTATAAAACCTCTTATATGATTAATTATTAGATTTATATATACAGATTTCAATATTACATCTTTACTGAACCCTTTTTCCGATTCTTCGATTTTTGATAAAATTGACAGTTTTATATATTCAATCACAACGTGTTGGCGTATATTAACATCGTAGAAATCAAGATTTATTATTACATTGATTCATTAATAAAGAGTATTCAATAAGATTAATGTAATATATAAATTAAAAATTTTATAATATTTTGTGAAATATTTGTTTATATTTTTAAGTTTTTTTTTTTTTAATTTAAATTAACAATTAATACTATTTGTGTATAAAGATTAATCAACTCTATTTATTAATTTGATAACGTAATCAATTATAATGCATCATTCTATGTATTAAATAAGAAGTTAATAAATAAGTGTTAAATAAGAATAAAAAAATAATAATAATGTTTACAATAAATCTATTAAAAAATATATTAATAAAACATATGTTATTACATTAATCAAGTAAAACTGGAAAATAATCGATAATTTGGAAAATAATAAAAAAATGTATATAAAATGATAGACTTATAAATGATTCGTGCAATTTTCAAAGCTCTTAGACTATAAATTACTATCCAATTTTTGTGAAATATGCTGTTAACATCAACCAATTTTTCAACTTTTCTGCAATCACATTATCTAGTTTAAATGCTATAATGTAAAGCATAGATTTTTATTTTAATCTGGACATATTTTATTCAAAATATATATTACCTCTTCAAAAACTGCTCTAATTGTGTACAATTAGAAAATTTTTCATTTGACGCATCATATTAAGGTATAAACGAAAGTTTAATACTGAAGTATTTCAAACATTGACATAGAGATAAATTTTTTTAAATCATAACTCAAAGTATATACACAACAGGAATTTCAATATTTTTCAAATTACTTAAGGTAATTTACTTAAGGCATATTACTGTTACAAAAGATAAAATCCAAAAATAACAATTTTTTTTATTTTATACTCATAATAATCATAATTATAATAATATATTAATCATATAGTAATTTAATTGGAAAACAAATTGAATCTAAATTATTCGTGTCAATATCACTTAATATATATATATTTTTTAGCTATTTTTAATTTTATTCAACTTTCAAAATTCTGTTAAACGAATAATTATAAATTTTTTAAATTGATTTCTGATTAAAAATGTAAATTACAAATGAAAATTGAAGGTAGTTATTAAATTTTAATTTGTTTATACTAGCGATGTCGCTGATTTTAAAAGATTTATTTAAACCTTATTGAACATTATTAGAGTAGTGAAAATAAATAACTTTTTAGTTACTGATTTTACACAGTATTATCGTATCCAGGTGTGCTTTGACTTCCTGAAAATGAAAAATAAAGTTTTGAAATATTATATCTAATTAGTGAAATATAGGTAGGGAAGTATACTTTATATTGAAATAAAAATATCTTCAACATTTCCTATATATATATATATATATATATATATATATATATATATATATATATATATATATAATATAGGAATAAAATATATAAATATATATAAGAATTATGTATTAGGGATATTATTATAGATTTTTTGCGAATTTTAATTATTTTTAAAACATAAAAGGAATAAAATACTTCCATAATTATTATTCTAGACATTAAATATCCACTGTTAAAATTCAAACCGTTTTTTTATTTCTTAAATTTCATAAACATTAATTATTATAGAAAATTCTATAGCCGAGAATAATAGCTTAAAAGTATGGAATTATCGATAAACAAAAATACAAATAATTTCTGCAGCTTACGATTTTATTAAGAATTGCTGTAATAGACAATATTAAATATGCCATATTCATAAAATAAGCATAAAGATAATATTTTGCGTCGAATTTTCAAATAATCTATCGTTATATAAAATTCATATGACATTTGCTTGAATGTTGAGTTAATAGGTTATTTAAATTTCGAACTACAACTAAAATATACGATATTTCAGCTTTAGCTGAGAAACAGTTCGAAATAGCTGGATGCCCAACTGCAACATTATTATTTTACCTTCTTCAATGGCATTACAACGAAACTACTTAAGCGCCGACAGCTTGAAATAATGAACCAAATACAACAGGTTATAAGCTTTACTTTCCAGCTTGTAAAATATCTTGATATCCCCAGCGTTTCATAAAAGTATGGGGAATTATAAGGAAATACCAAAAATAAAGTAAACCATAATGAATTCTATTCCATAAAATAACATAGAAGAATATTTCCCGAGTCTTATTAATACAATTGTTAATAGTGTATATAAGTTAATGTGTAAAAGTTAAGGATACAATTTAAATTCTCATAATTGCATAAACATTTTCAATATAATACTGAAATTTTTTAATCATATTTGTTGAAAATACCATTTATTAAAGTTTTTCATACAATTAAATCAATTTTAATCATTATCGATTAAGCTTATATACACATCGTCGAAAAGAAAAATTAAAGTATATATATATATATAAGAAAATTTATTAATTAATGTGAATATAATGTTGATTATATGAAAAACCTTTTTTAAATAAGGCATACGATATCAAAAAGTTTTCGAGAGAGCTTGCGGAAGACATAATATAATCAGAAGATCAAAAAATTGAGTGTATCATTGAGGGAGGAGAAAAGAGGAACGAGATATGAGTTCGCTGGCTGAAGGATATGAAATAAAGTAGAATGCATGATAAAGATAAAAAGAAATTGTGCAGGATGAAAGGGAGCACTTGCTTCGTATATTATTATATTTTCCTTACAACTCACGTTTCGCTGTAATAACGATGCAAGTTGCACTTGGTCGAGCGCAAATTTTACACATAGAAAGCCAATGTTAGCGTAGATAATACATTGAGCTAAAGTCACTCGAAAAGCACTTTCTACTTTACCTATAAATATTACAGATTGTTTTACTACCATCTTTGCTTCACTGATTTTCTTTTCTCCTTGATAGTAATGAAGTCGGTAAATGGCGAGTAAAGAATTTAAGCACTAATTTAAAAATTAATCATTTTTATACATACGATTATCTGTAAGTATAAGCTTTAAAAGTATGTATCTTTTACTTCATACTGTGATAATTAATAAAATTAATAAATTTCATAAATTCATATATCGTAAGATTAACAGGGCAAGTTTGTTTTACGAATAAATCTATATTTTTTTTTACAAGAGTTTAAATTGTTCTAATTAAAATATATTAATGTATAGTAAGAATAATACATTTTGAGAAAATCCAACGTTTCTAATAATATTCCAAGAATTTAGCGAAAAATGTAGAAGAAAAATATTTTTACATAATAATAGATATATTCGAACAATTTATCATATAATTATTAGTTGTTAGTTAAAATATTAGCTTACCGAAAATTTTTCTTATATTTGATTATTTAATTATCATATTATTATAAGATTCGACATCATTTTTGTGTATTAATCAAATAAAATTATATAATTTCGAGCTTGAATATTTGTCGATTACGCATTCAATAAAATGCAAAGAATTGCTTATAAATTTGTTTATATAGTGAACTGTATTTAAAAATTATGTTTTATTGATAAAGAAAAATCATCAGATTGAAAATAATGCGAATTATATATGTGGGTATACATTGGACTCAGCAGTTTTGAAAAACTCGGGATAAAAATGGACTGCTCATAGATAATTTAAAACTCATATTAGTTTAATTTTTTTTTTTTTTTGAGACCAACGAGCCTGAAGATAATTATTATATAAAAATAAAAATGTACATATCTATATATAAATATCCATGAATGTGATTTAATTGTCGATAAGTTGATAATTTAAATACAAACATACTTGATTTGCGCCAAACACATACGCTCATGTAAACAGGCGTGTATGTATGGATGCGTGCATGCAGGCGTGGTCATTTTATGAAAAAGAAGAAATGAAAAATATGAAAGATCTTAACATTAAATCTTAACATTCTAAATTTGTCTCTAAAATAAGTTAAATGATATTAAAAAAAGCACATAGATCGGTAAAATATTCTTAATTAATTATTTAATATAAGCATGAATTAAAATTCTTTACAGTAGAGATTGTATAAAATGTATATTATTCAATAGATGAATGAAGATGTAATTTATTGCTCTTGATAAACTTTATCGTGTATAATGATAAAAGTGTTAGTTAGATCGATGATGCTTCTATTGCCTTTTACAGCTTATGTTAAGTGATCCACGGAATTGTACATTTACTAATTGTTACCATAGAATTAATTTCCATTAGCGATTGTAATTTAAATTGGAATTTAAATTTTAATTAGAATCAAAATTTACCATTAGCGATACTATTAGAAGAGCTTATATTTATTTCTTGTTTCGAAAAAGTGAATCAAAATTAAAAATATTTATAAAAATACATTGCATTAATAAAAATATAGCATAATCGAATTTTGCTTTTGAAATTTAATTTAATTTCTTCAAAATTTTTTATTTATTAGAAAATACTCTTTCTTGTATACAAACTTGATTTTGGATATGCATCTTGCTTTTGGAGATGATAATTGAAGCAACAATTGCTCAGTAACCTGTAAAAGAAAATGAAGGCTTAATCACTTATCAAACAAATCAAACTAAAAATGAAAAGAAGGAAAACTTTACTAAACTAGAAGTTGCAATCTTTGAAAAATAAATCGATTCTAAGTAGTCATATTGGAACTGCGTTCGTACATCAATAATTAAAATATATATTTTCATTCTCTCTTACACATAAATACAAATATACATGCTGTCATGTACATACATTATTGTTGAAATTTGCAATTTTATTTGTTCTATACTTTACTATAATTTTTTTATTGAAATTTTGAATTATCAAGTATATTAACCATATAATAGATAATATAGTAATTCTATAAAATAAATATGTTGATAATTTCATTTGTTTCAAATAATATTTTTAAAATATTTAGTAACACGAATATTTTAATAATCAATAATAAGCATCAATAAAAAAGTGATAATCTTTTGTTCGTGAAAATATCATTTTCCTTTTTTTTTAAACATAGTCATGTAATGTATTTTATATAACTAATACAAGGCCTACTGTTTTTTAATCGAAACGGTTACATAAAATGTTTAGAATATTTAGAATTTTCGTAATATTTTATTTTTAGTCCAATTTATAATAAATAGTTATTTGTCCATAATATTCTTTTTATAATTAAAAGTTTTATGACATCACGTTGATTAAATGAGTTCATTATATTCTTTATATTCAAATAATTATATGTCGATATAATTTTGAATTTAGATATATTTTATTCTATATATAATTTTATTAATAATATTTTTAATTCTGATATAACGTTTGAGATTTATGTTTCTGCACTTCGTTCAAACCTTTACCTATACATTTTCATATTTATAGTTAATTAAATTACATTAATATATATTAAAGCTTTCTAATACAAAAAATGATGTTTATATTAAATTTTTTACGTCATTCTCTACTATATAAATGCACGAATAGTATGCATATTAAATATAGCACTAACGAAAAGAAATAAATATTTATAAATTTTGTTCCATTAATGTCTGGTTTCTTATCCTGTTTCCATGGAATATAAAAAATTCAATTTAAATGAATACCTCAATACATTTAATACAAGCCATTTTAAAGTTATCCATCATGTAATACGTGAAGTTTCCATAAGATATAAAGAAATAAAATTATTTATTATATCTATTTTATATTATTATAATAGGGTACATATAAATTGTCTTTATATCTGTATTACTAATAATGAATGCATGAACCATGTAAAGTTAATCTTACCACTTAGAGATATAATAAATACATACAAACGAAGGCCATAATGTTATATAATATTTCATGCTTTAGGAATGTGTATAATTTTTAATTTTAAATAATATTCTTGAATTATGGCGTATATACCACTATGTATCATTTTACTATTCAATTATATGAATGTTTATATGTTCATGCATCCTTAATGTATACGGTATATTTATAAGTATGTAGTGGAATACACACGCGTGCCCGTAAATATATACGTGCAAATATGTGTTATATAAATATTTGCCCCTATATTTTTTTTATAGTTAAATATTTATTGAAATTTATATATAGAAGTGTGAATGTATATATTTCCCATTCGCATATATTCTCATAACAATAATGAACTTTATATATATGAATCTTTATTCATATAAATAAAAAATTTATTGATCTATATTTTTGTCAGATATATTCCATTGAAAATCAGAACAGATATATTTATTAAAAAAACAATATTTGTACAGAATATTTTTTAATTGTACAGATTATTTAACATATTTGGAGATTAATGTTTACGTTAAGTATAGGTATAGTATAATTCATTGCTTTTTAATTTTTTTATGATTTTATTATATATACTTGAAAGTTTCGAATAGCTTAAAGTTCTGTTGCAAGTTCATAATTTTTGATAATATTTCAGTTAAACCATTAAATAATAATTTTTCTTTATCAGTTACTTGTTCTGGATTAATTTCGTAACATTTTAATTATAGTTATCCACTTGAAACTTACATAACTCCAGCAGTTAATAAGAGCTTTGGAAGCTTAAAACATAATAAACGAAGTAATCACAACAATATATTAAATTTATATATATATTTATATAATAATGAAATTTTTAATTTTTGTAAATTTATTATAATTCAAGAATAATTGTTTTTAATAAATAATTTTAACATCATTTTTACACATAAATAAATAAAGATATAGGTAAATAAATTTCTATCTTATTCTTCCGAAACAAGTTATATAAATATTTTAAATTAAAGGTTGTAAAAAATTAAACTGGTAATTGAGTGCATTGGATATTTTATTTTTTCTTCCTTTACTGCATTATATTCCAATTTATTTACAAATATAAAATAACTTTTTTCAAATTTGACATTCGTTTACTCTTCCATATTTTACAGAAAATCCGCTGTATATACATTGTTATGTAAAAAGTATTATAAGTCATTGATATATAATCATAAAAATTTACAGACATTTTACATTTATTATTTAAAGTAATTTACTAATTTGAAAATCGAATAACCAATTATTGAATAAACTAATTGAGATTACATTAAAGTTATTAACATTAGAATTTCTATGAATTATCAGATTTCGGCAATATGGAGATTATTATGTTAGTACTATCTTCATTGAAATGTATGTGATTTTTATTTAAAAAATACATATTTTTATGATATAAATAATAATTCTTAAATACTATAAATAATAAGATTGTTGTATATAAAAAAAAAATATATATAAAATAATAAATAATGATTTTTTAATAATATAATTAAATGTTGCAAAAGTAATATATGTAATAAACAGTTCCAAAGAAATCAAATTAATGTGAAATTTATTAATTGTAAAGACATATGCAAAATAAAAATATTAACATGAATTAAATTCTTGTCGGTATAATTATACTTGTACAAGTATTGTACTGTCTCGTTCTTCTTCTTCTTCTCTCTCTCTCTCTCTCTCTCTCTCTCTCTCTCTCTCTCTCTCTCTCTCTCTCTCTCTGTGTCTATTTGTCTGTCTGTCTATATATATCTACAATAAATACCGGAAAATAGACACCAGTAACAGCATCGGTAACATCCACAATGTATTTTGAATGATATGTACATGTAAAAGATGTGCACACGCTTTCGTACAGAGATTATATATACTAATATGTGTATACAGAAAAGCACACCGTGCAATATTTTATTTATATTCTAGCCTTGTTATACGTAAAATATACAAGCATTGCAGTTACGAACGCAGACTTGGTTCGAATATTTTTGTTTGCTTTCTTGAATTATTCATGAGTATACTTATAACCTACTATTGCGCCGATGCCGTATTATATGTAGCACTAGAGATTTAGCACACGCAAGAGAGAAAGAGGAAGAAAGAAGAAAAAAGAGAAAAATTATAGATGTTAAATAGCTTCAGTGGAGAAAATGATTATATCTACATTTGAACTATGTACATAAATTGAATTGGAAATTCTGTCAAATGCCAAATTATGTGGGAAAGTAAGTCATATTAATAGATTATAGTAGCCTCGTGTTAAGAAAATTAAATTTTATTCCCGTTGTCGATATATACACTTGCAGTTGTTAACATTTCCCAAAACATATATTCAATTTCAAAAACTGATATACATATGTATTAAAGTTATTTTCATAAACTACAATTTATCTACAAATTAAAAAAAAAATATATATATATATATATATATACCTGAGTGTGTATGAGTGTAAAAGTATACATGGCTCATAATGATTTATGTATAGCATTGTCAAGAAAGCATTCTTTGGTGTTTTCGCTTTACAGAATCTTTTTAGTTGATATTAATATATATTACATACGAATTATGAAGCTAATATTGTTAATATTTTATTAATTCTTATGTACATTATAACGGTGATGATTTCTGTTATTAATTTTAATTAATAAATTAAAATTTCTAATGTAAATTTATGTTTTATTTATGACATTTTGATGATCCATTGACATACCTTTTTTATATCAATTTGTATAATACAAGACTCTTATCTTCTAACAATTATTTTTTAATATTATAATGTTATACTTTTAATGTACCGATCAATAAAATTTTTCTATATTATAATCTAGCAAGACGATTATAAATATTTAAAAGCATACAAAAAGATAATTATTTAATAAAACTTGTCTTAGTATTCGAATTAAATAGAGATTATGTATTTTATGAGTATATTTTTAACCAACATAATATTCTAATATGTTTAAATGTTCATTACTGTTGTTCTATATGGTATAACAAATATTTCAGTACCAAATTAATCGGCAACGAATTATCAATATATTTTTTAAAAGTCCCTATTTACTCATGTACGAACAAGTCTGTTATTATCGTTCAAAGATTTTGATTCATTCAAAGTTTATGATACCGAAATATATAAAAAGCGAATCTAGACATGCTTTCGGATATTTTTGCTTATTATTTATTTATATTGAATAATATTGATAATATTATATAACAAAAAAAATTTTATAATACTATAATCTGTATTGCAGTAATAATCAAAGATTAACAATATTTTTAATCCGTAAACATCGATACAAAAATAATATATCATTAACATTGTATCGTTACGATTCTATCTGTTTCATCTAAGACTCATTATTTAGAATGTGAAAAAACTTTTATTAATAATTTCATTTGTAGATAATTCAAATACATATATATATATATATATATATATATAGATATATGAGCATTAGATTTAAATAAATGAAAAATGCCCGGTTCAATTTTAAAAGTAGATAATATTATTTGAAGAAATAATAGTATTTACTATTGACTATTGTAATATTTTCTATCGAATATGCCATTTTTCTAGTATATTCTAAAATATAAATTACATTTATTAGTAATTTATAAGTAAAGTAATAGGAGCTTTCGGGATTTACTTTTCTACATATCATAATGACAGTGCTTTTCTTTAACAACCGTATTTACTTGAAGTCATCATTGTTTGTGGGGTGACTAACTATTTAATTATGTACTGCTTCTTGCATCCGCAAAGTAAGTGATAAGATCCGGATAAAGTTAAGAAATGAGAAAAGGAATTATATAATTCAAATTAAATGAGAAAATTTGCTTTTAATTACGAACTAACAAATACAAATATTTATACAAATAATCAAATTAATAATTGAATTAACTTGTTATTGAGATATCACGGAAATTCGAAATTTGAAATATATAAGAGTAAATAGATGCATGGTAATATATTTCGCTTGATCATTCTTGATCAGACGTACTACTGTACGATTTAACTCATCCGATAATGTGTTCGATTTGCTGATGACACGTAAAAACATTGATACATGAATTCAGTATTCAAGGTTAAGGAAGAATACTCCTTATCTAAATATTAGTCATTTAAATTGTTTTTTCACCAAAGT
Organism: Ceratosolen solmsi marchali; assembly: GCF_000503995.2. Classification (NCBI taxonomy): domain Eukaryota; kingdom Metazoa; phylum Arthropoda; class Insecta; order Hymenoptera; family Agaonidae; genus Ceratosolen; species Ceratosolen solmsi. The sequence continues at coordinate 2,390,516 of NW_011948417.1, forward strand.
CCAGTGATTTTTTACGCTTACACACTAAAAATAAACTATTTTTTAATCATTCGGGTATTTGAATAATTAAAAATATTAAACATACATCTAATTTTTTGTCCTATTAGCTTGCCGTCTATTGTGATTCGATTTATAATGAAAGTATGTTTCAAACTTTTAAACAAACGCAATGTTTTTTATATACAATAATCAGTGGTGATTACAATTTTTACATTCTGTAATTACAATTATAAATGCTCACTTATACAATATCCATAATTAATAAAGTTTTGATTTTTCTTAAAATATTTTATCACATGTTTGTATTATCCAATTTATATTTTTTCAATTAATACAAGGTTTTTCAATTCTTAATAACTATACTCCATGAAAAGTATATTATTCCTTTTTATGTAATATATATTCAATTAGCCGACAAAATTCAATTTAACAATAGTTTATACGTCTTTGCTTAGTTGCGTCATAAAACGCCGACAAAATGTTCTAACTAATTCAAATAGATTGATTGGATTCATTGTTATAGAAAGTGAAATATTTGTAAGCATTTCAATTGAAAACCTTATAATACTTGTGTCATTGTTTTCATTCTGTCAAAAGGGATCCAATTATGATGAATTAAGTATTTATTTTTACTTACACATTTGCAAGCAGATCTAGAAATATTTTTAAATAAAATAATTACAAAGATTTTTATAATTTATCGAAAATTTTTATTATTATTTTAAATATAGAAATGCATGTGAGTGTTAAAAGTTGTTTAGTATTAAATATGAAATAAATTGTGAATGAAAAATTTATATGAATTGATAAAAATATTTTTCTTTCATTATATTTCGATTAAATAAACAAAGGTTATCAACTTTCACACTTGGTAGTTCGACTTAATAATGTAAAAAATTTTTATAAAACTATAGTGCAACCTTATAAATAAAAATTATTTTCAGTCAAAATTAATGAGTATTAATTAAAAATCCGAATATAATTGAAAAATAGAAATTGGTAGGTTTGTAATAATAATAAACATAAATGCGAACTATATAAAGAATATTTTGTTTGAACCGTAAAATAAATACTAATTATTTAATTTTTTTACCCAATTTATTATTAAATAATGCATAAAGAAATACGAATTGTTTTAACGTACATGAAATTCAATTTACTATAAGTGATTTTAATTTAATTATAAAAGGGTAACATATTTATCAGAATTATATAGAACACGAATATCGAATATGCCACGACTTCTTACATGTTTTTAATGAAATTATATATATTTGTTTCTCGAATTTTTAATGAAGCTATGTTCATATTGATTAGTTTGGCCCATTCAATATTATTAATATGATATTGAGCATACTATTCTCTCATTTTACTTCTCTATAGTTTAAAGTAATAAATCATTACAAAACTAATGATGATTAGTCCTTTCCAAAATACTATACAGTTCTATTTGAAAAATCGCAAGAGACAAGTGAAGAATAAATTTGGAAAATAAAAGAGTCCCGTTTAATCATAGGATAAATGTTCATAAACCATTATTCAACCATAAAGATATTTTTAACATTGACGGTTTTGTTGTCACGATCCAAAAACATATACTAATACGCTATAAAACAAGGTTCACTAATTTTCGTTTCGCTATGGAGATGTTTTCGCTACTGATCGAATATTGTGGCAAATTATCAGAAAATGTAGATACAGTAAAATTCAACATTTAAAAATATACTGGGAAACATTTATAGGATTATTAATTGAATACATTTTTAGTCAATTAAAGATTTTTAATTTAAATTAATAATTCAACGAATAAGTAAGTACAGAATAACTTGCAAGAGTCAGAAAATTTTCGAAGACATTATATAATATAAACCAAATGTAATGAAAATTCAAATAAGTATTTTATTAAAATAATAGAAATTTTTAGATTATTTTTTTATTATCAACTATTACCTAATAACTATTTTTTCTTTTTACGAAATATTTAATGTCCATATTAGGATTTCTTGGTTATAATGGGATTTCGAATTACTTTGAAAATCAATAATTGAATATCTTTAAATTATTCTGCTTAAAGTGTATAAATAAGTGTAATTTAAAATAATCTATCTATAACTATAAAATAAGATTAGTATATATGCGCACGTACATATATATGAACAACTCCGTAATTTTACTATCTCAGTTCAATTTCCAAACCCCAAATAAAATTATGTTAAAATAGGTTGGCTATAAGATTTTTAGATCAGTTGCCCAGAAGCCCCAGAGGCTTAGACTGCAACGATTTATTATCCAGCTGCAACTGTTCATTCTTCAATTCCAGTTCATTTGCTTTAGATTTTTTTAACGATTATTCGAAATTAATTACATAGAACTAAACGATTAAATATATAACTACATAATTATATTCCATTATTATATTCAAATTAAATCAATTAATATTAGCAGTTTATATTTAATATGATTATAAATAATGTAATTTTTTATACACTTATTTTATCATCTCTCACTTTACGCAATTTTAATTAGTCTCTACTATTAAATCGTGAAATAAACCTCTTAATAATATTTAATTTTTTATTATTCATATAATTTTGTTTTTAATTTGAATAAATAAAATACTAAGAGCAAATACAAAATAATAGTATGTTATAGTAGTACTTTTCTCTAAATTTAAAAAATTTCATTGATTAATTATTTAGAATGAACTTATATTTCGATTGAGTTTTAAAATTGGCTATATATATATATATATATATATATATATATATATAATAGTTCCTTGAGTTAAATGTTGATAAAATTCACTTATTATGCATTTTGTATGAATTTTTATTTATGACAATAGATTATACAGCAATAAATGAAAATTATTATTAATAATATTAATAATAATTTTTTTTTATTATTACTATTGGTATTATTATTGTTTTTATAATAATGTGATATAAATTTACTAAAATATTTGTAATTTGTGAAGTATATTCGTAAACAATATTCTTCAATTGTAAAATAAAAGGAGATTTCTTTTCACAGTTACATTTATTAATTACTTGATTAACTACAAAATTAAAATATTTATTAGTATAAACTTTTTTTATATATATATTCTTATATGTTTATACTATTTTCTGCTCTTAAGTACTTCGCTAAAAAATTTTATACCAAATAAATAGTAACATGGTTAAGAATAACTTCAGAATAGAATATTATTTTATGTAAATATTATTACCCAAAAATCTTTAGTTTTTGTCTTCTCGTATATTTTTAGGTATCGAATTTCTACGAACATAACTCCGTATATTATTTGGTCTCATATTTGTACTTAAAGCAATTTTAAATTAGATATCATGAAATGCAAAAAATTTCATTTTTTTTTTTTTTTTTTTTTTTTTTTTTTAGAAATCCTTGTGTTTAATTTATTTTAAAATTGTTTTCCATAGAGAAATTGTTCTTAAAATTTGATATATTTATTAAAAATTAAAATTAAGCAATTATAACCCCAACACTCCTAATAAAATTATAAATTTACAATTATTTTTATACTATTTTGATAATGCTTTGCAATTGTTATGAGAAATTGTTTCTACTTAATTACTTATTTGGCTTCATCATTATAAAGAATTTTATCCTCATTATATACCGCGGAATGTACCTTCAATCTTTACACTCAATTCTGTTTTTCCACTATTATATAATATGCACCTGCGTTTTCTCACGTTCTATAGTCAAAAAAGGTGGCATGCCCGTTTACTTTCGCACTTAAAAAGCTTTAGTTGACCATATATTCATACTTTCAACGTACAAAAGATAGTATTAAAATAATTTTTGTAAAAATTCATTTTAAATTACCGATGCGAACTTCCTTTTTTATTAAATAAAAAATTACAGAAAGAAACTTTAATTCCGAAAAACAAGTTTAATATGAATATTATATCTAAAACACTTTTCAAAATTAAAAATGTGTTAGTTTAGTTAATTTTTTTTTAATATAATTTCAAACTTACTATATTTATATAATAAATTATTAATATATTTATCAATTATTCAATGGAATATGATTAATCATGTTCCGTATTAATAAAATAAATCAATTAACTTAATTAGTACGAATTCGCAACTTAAAAATTCTCAAAACATATTACTTTATATTTCATTATACTGGAATCACAGTTGGGAAATATAATTAGATATTACGTTATGTAATCAGGCATTAATATTAGAGTGAAAATAAGGCTGCGTGACATAAATATATAAATACCAATTTCTGAATAGAGATCTACTTTATATTGTATAAAGTGTATAATACTTTATTGCAAATATATAAATATATTATAGTTTATAATCGTTTAAAATTGTTTAAGAAAATTTGATTAATTTAATGAATGACTTTTATTTAATTGCAAATATAATCTATAATAGAAATTATAACGATAAAAATTCTTTAATGTATTTTATTTATATAGTTTTCATAATATTAATACTTACATGCTGTATAAATATGTTATACTGACATCGTTTTATATGTTAATACCATTCTTCAACTGTTAAAAATATAATATAAATTTAAAATAATTTAAAAAAATTAATAAAACTATGAGATTGAATAGAAGGAAACAACAGAGCGATTATCTATGAGGACGAGATTGAGATTTTTATTTATGTCTTTAACTTATCAGTTTCATAAAAAATTTTATATCTTTTTTAAAAACTTATTGATCACGTTAGAAGTAAAAACGAAATGAAAAATTAAAGAATTAAGTCGACATTATAACAGAGTTGTAAAAAAAAAAAACATATAAAGATGTTCCTCAACTATATCGACTAGAATTAGATATTCATAATAAATTGAGATGAGCTAATTATTCCGTGAACATCGTTATTTTTACACTGAATTTTAAACTTCAGTTCCATCTTGTCTCTGATTCGTCCATCCAACGCATGATTTCCCATTTCCCTTCTCTTTATTGATCTCTCTCGCCCTTCGTCCTTACACTTTAGTTAGGCTCACATTCTATTGACTTCCATCGTTTTCATCACACCTTTTTCTATTTTATTTCTTTTTTTCTTCCCTCGCTCATATATTCGCATATCCATGTAAGCGTCTGATTTAAAATGTAAATCCTGATAGCGTGGCCTAGTTGCCAAGAATCCGTTCGACACATAGATTTAAAGTTAATTTTACGAAATGAATACCTGCGCGTTATTCGTCATAGTATGCAAAATAGTAAATTAAACTACAAATGAATTTAACGATATTGACAAAATAAGAAAAAAAACTACAATGCATACTCAAATTTTTAAAAAAAAAACAAAAAAAAAACAAAAAAAAAAACAAAAATACGATTAATATCATGAAAATAATATTATTTGTAAAACGATAATTTTTTTAATATATTTATTTGAAAAAAAAGAACTAAGGCAAATACATATGAAAAACCTTAATTTATTATGATAATGATTTCAACAATCCGTTAAAATTTTTATAAATTATGAATAAGTAGAAATTAAAAATTTCATGATAGCATCTTTTAATTTCATCCATAAATTTTTACCATAATATGATTAAATTCTAATTCTAATTAATTTATTTTTAAAAGTAAAAATATTTATACGACCCATTTTATTTTAAATTATTTCAGTATAATAAACGTTTATTGTTTCATTTTATTTATATAACAATAATAATAGAGATATATCTATACTATATTTATATAAAATTATGGGATAATTTTTAATACCTCTGCTTTTCAGTTATAACTTATCACGTCTTATAATAATTGTATTATATAAAATGTATTATGATAATTATGTGCTTTAAAATAATGTAACATCAAAATACTAGAAGGCTAAGTTTTATAAATATAATTTTATAGTTAAAGCAAATTATAAATAATGTTTATAGTAATATGGACATATTGAAAAACAAATAAGGGAAATATTATTATAAATTATTTATATTTCACTATATTTAGTTTGTTTTAATTAACTTATTATTATTTTATAAAATGAGATAAATAATGAATTTTATATAAAGTTTTATCAATAATTTTAAACTAATTTCAAAATAAAGCCAAAATAGATAAACTTAGTTGATCATACTATTCAAAATGAAGATTAACACGAAGCTAATTTCATGGATAAAAAATAATATTACAATGTTACAAATGGATGGGCTAAGAGCTCGATATGAAAATAATAAAAAGCATCACTTTTTAAAATAATTAAAGGTTAAAAGTTAAGATTCAAGAATTATTAGATTTGATGAACAATTAATGAATGCACATTGTGTGAAAGAAATTGGTCAAATAAGTTATTAATCATTCATAAAATAACCATTACCATACTTGTATATTAAAACAAAAGAAAAAAACAAAACGATGCTTTCTTTTAGTTTCATAAAAAATAAAATTGTTATAAAAATAAGTAAATATTATTAGTGAGGGTAATATTTACTTACTTTAATGATTTTGCCCATTTTTCTAATATATCAAATAATGTCTTTATTTATTACGTCAATACAAGCGAATCGATAGATTGTTTATATCAGTGACATATTTATATATTTTTAATTTTAGATAACTTTAATATATATTTAGCTTTCAATAAAAAGCATCAGAGTCTTAAAAACCTTAATTTTATATAAAAATATAAGAAAAATAATAAGTTTTCAAAATAAAAATTATCTGCAATCTACAAGCTATTTTATATATTTATTGATTTTCTTAAGAACACATATATTATAATTAATTTTTCTCCTTCTAAAAGATTTTTACTTAAGATCAATATTACTTCATTATAACATGATTTATAAGCGGAACTTATTTTCTTGGTTAACTAAGTGATTTGTTGGACTTTTAGAATAAAATTAAGACTTGAATTAAAAATTTCTAATCTAATATGAAGAAGTTATGAAGTGAGATTTTCATATTGAGTAACTGCAATATCATTATCAATAATTTCTTAAATCTTCTCATATATCGTAAAGCATTTAGGAGTGATTGGACATACCTGATAACTCAACAAAAATTATGGAATTTTTTCCGATAAGAAGGAGAAGTCGAATTTTCTCCTGATATTTGTAATTTCGAATATTGGATCTTATTACATAGATGAATAAAAATAATAATAATTTGAATTTCAAAACCAACTTGAATTAGAAATGAAAAAACTCAGTATTATAACAAATTTTATCAACCAGTGTACTATTAATAACGGCATTTATAAATATACTCGTTATCAATTTATATTTATTATTCAAATATATTCTACAAGTTATTGATTATTAGTATAATATTGTATTTTATTAAATATCATTTTTGAATAATTTGACGAAATAACATAATAAGTATTTTTTAAATGACTATAAAATTAATGGAATGACACTCGAACTAAATATAACTATTCAACTAAAAAGAATATTTATCTTAATAATTTATAAATATAAATATACATTGTTGATTAATATTCGATTTGTATTATGTTTAAAATGATATATATTGCTTGTACTATTTTTCATGTCAATGATAATTAAATTAAAGAATTTTTACAAAACCTAAAAGGTTTAATTGAAAAAATGGTAATAGTTTGATCGATAATTATTTAAGATGATAAAGGAAGCAAACTCGATTTACATTTCGTACAAGCAATGTACTATTAATTTAATCTAATACAATGTTCTTCTTGTTCTTGTTGTTGTGCAAAACTCTTTTTGTTCTTTCACGGACTATATTATTTTCTAATTTTGTATAAATGCTATATAATAACCTTATAATAACTAAATAAATAAGATATATCTTATCAAATATTATTTTCAGAGGAAATTTGGAAGATTTGTTTTTCCAAGATGAATCAATTTATGGTATATATTGTAAAATTTCATAAAAATTATTTTATATTAAAATTATTATATATTTAAATAATTTATAATAAGAAGAAATTGTAAAAGCTTAAAATTGGATAAGACTCATAAAGTCAACGTTATAAGTAAAATAAATATATATCTTAATAAACATTATGCAATAACCTCTATATATTATCTGTAAAACGATGGCGAATAATGAAAAATAAATTGAAGAATAAAGACGAAAACGTTGTATAATACTCCAGTGATAAGCGAATAAAAATATATCAAATTTTAAATTATAAAATGGAAAATTATTTCTCCGACGATAAATTTTCACAATGGAAGTTATGCAAATGCAACTAGTAATTCAATAAGTCCATTGAAAATCTTGTTTTGAAAATTTTTAATTAAAATATTTTTCTTTTAGACAAGCGAAGTTGTTAATTCCTGGAAAAGAATAAATTGGTATATTAAAAAATTCTGAACGAAAGCTGAATTCTTTTTCTTCTTTAAAATACATGAAAAGTGATTGATATATTGCTTATTAAATCTGTTACTATTATTAACAGTATTAATACAATTACAAAAAAATGTATATATAAATTTTAAACATAAATTTATTGTAAATGTAAAAAGAAATCGTAAAAATGAGCCAAATTTATTTCCAAATTATCTTAGTTATTGAGAAACTTGTAATTCTAATACAAATAAATTCCATATAATTCTTATTTTTCTCTATAGCAAACTTTTAATTTAGATTTCATACATCATTATTTTTCTTAATAAATAAATCATATCTACATATTATAATAAATTAATGCATAAAAGTTGTCAACAAAAAGCGCATTATTATTTGACTTGTAAAATTCAAGCTACGAATAGTAGATGAGTTAAGTAATCGATAAATATATTCCCCAAGATGTTATTTATATTGAAAGACAAAGAAATCTTTTATACCATATTAATATTAATTTGATCTCACATATTAGACTATGTTAAATTTATTTATATCGAATATTTACTTTATATGTTTAATATTGATAATTCAATATTAAACGCAATGATACTTTTAACGCTACTACTGCTTAAACATTAATCAACGTTTTAATAGAATATTAAATGAAAATTAGCATGAATTTACAAATCAAGAACAATATATTAAAGACTTAATATTTTTCTTTGGATTATTTAACAAAATATCGTACGTGCTTCGCACAAAATTATGCAGCTGCAAAGTCAGCATCTGGCTGAGCCAAATGAATTAGCCAGCACAGATTTTGACGTGAACAATAATGTGTAGAGTTGCCATGACGTCATGTCATCACAAGACGTAACTTCCTCACTCTAAGCACCCGATGTACTGCCGAAACATTACTGGCATCAATGGCCGTGGACCCTATAAAACACGATTATTGCGCTGGCACAACGTCGGAACAAATGAGGCGCGTAATTTACGGTGCATGAATTAACGACGATCGGAAACAAATTTGCTCATCAAGTATGTGCATACAGAGTTTTGCGATAATATAAAATTGGTGCGAATCACAACGCTCGATCAATCTCCTCCTTTTGTCCATTTGGAAATAGATTTTGAAAAGTTTACATTCGTATTTTGCCGAAATCAGAGTTACTGACTTTTGCAATAGCATTGTTATTTCCCTCTACGAATCATCATTGCGCTTTCTTAATTTTTGGTATCGTTGACAAATATCGTCATGCGTCCCACACTAACAACAATTAGTTGTCGTTATTACATCGACGATCGTAAAAAGGCAATGTTATAGAATGTATTTTCCATTACAAAGCAATTTCATAAAGAAAATGATCATTTTCAAACACGCTGAAGTGATATTAAACTTGAAATATGTTAGATCATAATTCTCAAATTAAGGTATTTTATTATTATTGGTATGATTTATTTTTAACGTGAATTTTTATTAACAAATCCATATTATCCTATTTGAATTGGATAAAAAATATATTTATATTACTATTTTTTTTTAATAATCTCGTCATGTTGTATTCTTATATAGTAATTTTTTTTAATATAAATGATATTTTTACTTGTATCGACAAATTGATATTGTTTTAGGTCCACAACCCCCCCCCCCCCCCCCCCCCCCCCCCCCCCCCCCCCCCTGAGTAAACCCTTTACTCTTTTATGAAAAAATAAACACCGATCTAACCTCGCATAGTACAGATTAAAATAACGAGAATATATCAAAGCGAAAAAAATAGAATTTTTTTATTACGAAAGAGATAGTAAGTTACAATTTACCACGGAAAAGCCCTCCAGCTTGAGAATACGCGAGGAGATAAGGCAAATGTAGAAAAGTAGGCGGAAAAACTGTCAAGTCTGGTTGGCAAGAAACTCATTTATTTTCCATAGAATAATAACACGGGTGGAGAGCCAAATTCATCGCTATCGTTAGCCTAAAGCAAATATACAAAACATATGTTTAGTGTTGAGGTTTAGTTATGATTGGCGAGAATTGCCTTCCGAGTAATCTTCAATCTTCGGCAATGGGTAGAATAAAAAAGATTGTGAAATTTAAAAGCTGCCAAATACTAGATACCAAAACAATATCGTGATTTGGATCAATTATATACGCAGTGATCCAAGTGATTATTCGTCAGATTCATGTTTACCTTTACCCTCGAACGTAATGGAGGGCCTACGATTAATATACAAATGGAACACCCCAAGTATGCAGCATTTAGTATTCATTTCAACAAATTTAAAGATCCATGCTTAATGTATTTTTACGTAGTCAAAATTGTTATTACTATCATATAATATATGTATTCGACTAATTGTTACATAAGCCACTGTTTCATTAATAATCCGTATTTATCATTTAAAAAACTATAACGGAGTATTTCTTAGCATTTATCATATCTCATCTATTATTCTTTTTCTCAAATTATTTTTTAATATCCTTGTACAGTGGAGTTGCAATCATGTCTAACTACACATTTGAATTTTTAATTATTTTTCTACTAAAACAAGCTTTAATATGAATTCCTTAAATGTGCTTTAAATTATTATAATTAAGATTTGTCTAAACCGAGTAATAAAAATTATTAATCATTGTTATTCAATAATCTATTTTAATGAATTCAAAATTATACGTATGAAAAATTATTTTTCTATTATTTTTGTTGACATAATATTTTTATAATTATATTGATTCAAAAGTATACATTAAAGAATTAATTAAAGAATCATTTTATAAAATATTGTATTTAATAATTTCTCCTAAATTCTGGCTCAAAATAATAAATTTGTATAAATTTTGTTGATGTTCATTTATTGATTTTTTCTAATTATCAACAATTATAAATAAACAGATAATTTTTTATGTATGTTTCATGTTTAATATAATCTAATATTACTATTAATTAATATACTAATAAATTACGCTAAAAAATTGTGCTAAAAAAACATGTAATTTACTTCAACTGAAAATATTAAATAATAAAGAGATATTTAAATTATATTAAAAAACATTTAATTTTAGAATTGGTAATTTTATGCAATTGATGCTCCTTTATAATAATCTCGATAATCTTTTTCTTGATATTTAATTCATAGGGAAATTATCGTGGAAAGCAAATGATTCGAAGCTTAATTCTTATAGAAAAGCTATGAAAAAATAAACAAACTTATAACATTATACACTCTCGATCAGTATAATGAGAATATTGATTTATACTGACCATATTTTCTGTTTTTATAAATTAAATGCAGAAAATCTTTTAAATTTTATAGAAAAATAGTACAACGATACTTTATTAAAATTACTAATTGTTTAAAAAATAATATGCGAACTTGAAATAAGCATAGCATGACAATAATATCTGTATAAAATGTTTATAAACATTTCTTATTATAGTATATAAAATTTCTATAATAATTATTGGAATGAATTATGAATGATTATATTCAAACTTATACTTGAAAATTTAATATCATGAATCATATAAATGTATATTTAACCCTACAAAACTCTTTAAAAAATCTTTTCTATATACACAATCAAATTATCAAATAACTTTTCTCTTATACGTACTCATTTTTTAAAAAGGAGACAATAATAGAGAGGACTCGAGTTAGACATATAAATGTGTAAATTAAAATTTAATTATATAAATAGGCAGTTTTAATTATTAGAAATTAAAATAAAACATAATTGGTCAGTTTTGGTTAGATATTAAAAATTATATATTTTCACGTAAGGACATATTTTGGCACACCAATGCCGTCTACATCTATTTCTATGTAGTTTTACAATTCTTTTTCCTCTATTTGCCTATACTAAATACACTTTTAATTGTATTTATTCTTTAGAACGTAGGAAACCTATTAATATTCATTTGATTCACTTTCTATCATATGATTTTATAGCACATAGAACTATCGGCTAAGGTGCAAAAGATAATTAAAATTTATTGAAATTATTGATATCACATATTAATATGATTATTTATTAAGATTGCTTCAGACATATTTATATGTGTATAGAAAATATTATTAATTGTATTATATATCTATTATATTTCATCAACATATGGCGATATCTTTTCACAAGACGCTTTACTTTCGCAAAACTAAATATTAGTACATTGTTAATTTCTTTTAATTTTATAATTGTTAAAATTTGTCCTCACCGTGTTTCTGCATAAGTAGTCGACTGTCAAGATTCCACGTGTCGGTAATTCGTATATAGTGTGATTGAACCATCAAATATAGATATCTCAATTCATAGGAAATGAGTTTCACTTCCTTCAGCGTCACGTGCAACTGCTTTAGCGCTCCCTCTAGTCATTTCATTTTACTCAACGTTTCCTCCCTGATTTCCGACCGTAACCCGGAAACATTCTTCATTTTTTTCAAATTAAATATATAAATTATATTTATACCCTTAGCGATTCATTTAATTATATCTGACTCTTTAGTGCTAATTGACTATGCCTACGATTGTACTTTAAATGAAACGAATTAATCGTAGAAGTTATAGGAAAAATGTTTAAATTAATATAATTGTCATACACATAATGTAATTATTATATACTTAATAGAATCATTTTAATTTATCTAATTTTTTAGTATACATTTCGTTAATTGCTGTGCCAGAATACGCAATTTATTACTAATAGTATCTTAAGTATTTTAAAATATTATCTTGAATTACTTGTACAGTCATAAAAAAAAAAAAAAAAACTGAATAAATTAACCGAAAATTAATTAAGTATAAAAAATATATATTATAATTAAAATGTAATATATAAATTGAAAATTTTATGAATTGTGCTTAATACAGAAATATAATAATTTAATTTCAATAATATAATATAATTAAACTTTTTTCGTGATTCTAGTTACTATTTACTTAAAGATAAAAAATTTATATCAAATTTCCAAATTACTTCATATATTTCCGAACTAATTTTACATTTTCTGGTATACGTTAAAGGTAATTTACTATATTTGACATGAAATTCACAAGATCGCAAAGGAAAAAATAAATATCTAACCAAAACTAAACATACATGTAAGATTTTGACAAATTGTATTTACTTTTTTTTATTAGAGATTTGATTCAATTGTTTATAAATAAGAAAGAAAAATTAATTCATGCACATCAAATTGAACAAAAATCTTTAGAATATTCAATTCAACTAGTAACTTCTGAATATAAATATAAATCAAGTTACTAAGAAATATTTCCATCTCACATTTCGCATATACGATAATTCCTGGAAATATATAATAATTCGATTTATTATATAGAAATAATTATCTATATATTTATATGATATTTCATTTTCATAGAATGTAGCAAGCATTGTATGTAATCCACTTTATATCAGAATTTATATATTATAATAATACTGTAATATTTCAGATATAAAGTACAAAAAGAAAAAAATTGTATCGTCTGTAATTCATTTTAAAGCTATATTATACATAATAATTAGGAAACATTAATTAAATACGTATATTCATAATATTGTGTATTTGTACATTTTGTGTGTAATGTAGATTGTAGATAATCAATTTATAGATCTCATTAATTTAATCTATATACTACATTAGCTGTTGTATATAGAAATATGTTTATTCTTCTATAATACAAAGAGGGATATTAATTCAGCTAATAAAATCATTGTCATTGCTCCTACAACTATTATTATAACTAATAGCGTCGTTGTAAATTCTTAGTAGAAAAGATGCAAATGAAAATAGAATCATTATTATCGCGACTCTTTCCATTTAAAATCTTATAAGGTTGAGTGTCAAAACTATAATTTATAATATTATAAATAAAAAAATAATTGGATCAATCTCCTATTGTAATTTTATTCGATATATACAAATATGCACAAGACTATATTCAATAAACTTTATTCACTTTAATTTAATTTCAAAATTGTTTCTAATATCATCATAATGATTATATATAATATATAATGAGATAATGAATTTATTTTAAATCTATTGACGCCTTTGTAATATTGTTTAATTTTTAAATCTTAATAATATAAATACAATCTTCTTTCGTATTTATTTCACAAATATTGCAATTAAAATTATCCTTGCGTGGAATAATTACGGTCTCAATCCATATAAGCCTCATTAATCTCTTCCCATTCATTTTTCTATTTTTATTTATACACTCTTGCATTTATATAAAATATATACATAAGCAGTTAAACAACAGTTATATCAAGATCATATATTTATTTATTATAGATTCATTGTTATAAAAAATTTATATAATTTAGTATTAATTTTTAGAGACGGGTTCATCAGACTTTGAGAAAGCCATTTATGGTAAATAATTATTCAGGAATTAATATGACACTATGTTAGTTTTGATGAATTTTATTAACATTATTAACATATTAATAGAGATGTTATTTTATAACATTTATTTTTATTACATTAATATAATTGTATATTGGATTTTGTAATAAAAATATCTTCTACTATTTGATTGATACATCTATAATAACGTAATAAAAACATATAATCACGATTGGTATTGTTAATAACTCCAATTCTACTAACCGAATGCGGTGTAAAAAAAAATTTTTCATTATATAATCTAATGAATGAAGTTATTTTGATTTAATGATTCCTATTTTTCTAAATCCAAAAACAAACATAGAAAATTACATGTTTTACATGTTTATAAAATAATTTTAACCGCAAATATGAATGTGATTGCAATAGAAGAAAAGAAAATTACAGACATTAAAATGTGGAGTCATTAAATATTTAATACACTTAATTACTTTTAATTCATAATTTTAATGTTATATTTAATAATCACTCGGTTTATATACAATTAACTGACCTTATATATCTGAAGATTTACTTTCTCGGATGATATTATCGGAAGACATCGTATCATTTTATTATCAACATATCACAAAGCAATTATTTCATGTCTATTTCAGATATTAAAAAATAAAAATAAAAAAAAATAGTAATTAAAAGAAAAGGAAAACAGGTGATGCAGTGCTTCATTATTATAGTATTTAAAGCATTATCCTCATATCTGTTTTTTATCTGACATTTGAAGCTTGCGAAATATGAACTATTATCAAATATTCTGATAAATATTCTTGTGCAAAAGATATTTTAAAATTTTCTCCTGGAGGGAATCTTTTTATTTTTGATAAACGTATAATTAATCGTATTTTGAATTATTAATCTAATGAATCGATACTATTTCGTGAAGGTTTTTTCGCTTGTTACTCTTATCCTATTTGCAGAAAAGCACAAAACTTCATCTTAAGGAAAACTAATACTACCTAGGTAAACCTATTAACACCTAAAACACTTAGAGATATTATTTGCAAAGATTTTTTTTATAGTCGTAACATACAACATCATTTGTATAATAACATATAAAAAATAATTGTTTTGGTTTATTATTATAAATATATATGGATATTACTATGTATATAAATTGATCTGATAATAAATTATAAAACTTCTAAACTTTGTAATTGTTAAAAATATATTTATAAATAAATTTTTATTTAAATATATCTTAGTGTAATTTTCATTTGATTAATTTTCATTTGATTCAATGATTAATTAATGAATTATCGGTCATTCACGTAATTAAGCATAAATCTTTACATCGACATATATGTCCCATTGGTAGTAATAAAATAAATAATTAACCAATATTCGAATAATTAATCTTAGGATACGTTGATTTTACTCAATGTATATAATAAAATTGGAGTATGCAAATAAACTTTCCTATATGTTATTAATTTCTAATAAACCTGTGCATCTATTAATTCGTATAAATAATGATATAGAAATGAAATGCAAACAATAAATATAAACTAAAAATATTATAAATAAATTTTAATTTTAAATGGCTTTAACATTATATTTATTGTTCAATAATAATAAGACTACGTAAAGGATAAAATAAAATTTGTTTAAACATTTGAATTTTATAAAATATACATTTCTACATGCATACATATATATTTCATTAAAAAAATTTTTTTTTTTTGATCATACTGCATTACTACAAAGTTTCTTTATCACGGAAACATAAAATTATTTTTTAATTTGAATAAATCAATGAATTCATTACTTAGTTGATTGGAATATAGGATTATATTAAAAGAACTTTTTTTAACTACATCATATTTTTCAGTTACGTGAGATTTTTTCGTTTCAATAGTATTTAAAAAAAAATTTGTTGCTTGTATTCTATAATGGGGAAATCAATAAATGCGAATAATTTAATGTTATGAACATTATATAATAGATTATATCGTGAATCTGTAAATATGGCACTCATGTTAATAAATTTAGGAAAATGAGAGTTATTGTAAGTAATTTTTAATATTATCTAAAGCATTAAACAGCAAAAGTAATTTGTTTTAAGCAAATGAAATTCTTTATGCTCTTTCATAATGCTTCATTCACATTAATATAAAGAAGATACTTTGTTATTGTCATCTGCTCTCAAATAATGATTATAATCTAATGATTATGACCCTATCTTGCTTGCGAATCACTTAAGCTCGTAAGAGATTTCGTTTACTGCAAGACACTAGAGAGTAATCTCCAAGTTACGACACAGAATCGCTCACGCCTCGTTCTATTCTTCTCTTCAACTCTTTCTCTTCTCTCTCTCTCTCTCTCTCTCTCTCTCTCTCTCTCGCTCTATCTATCTATCTATCTATCCAACTATCTATCTATCTATCTATCTATCTATCCATCTATCTATCTATCTATCTATCCATCTATCTATCCATTTATTTATCTTTCTCCCCCTCTCAATACAACTTACTTTTTCTATTTGGATGTCCGTGCACGCAAGTAATGATGGCTGGGTCATCCAGAGTAGAATGGGACTGTGCCCCGTGACGGTATGTTGGCAAATTCCAACGGACTAATCTCGCATGACGGCATGCCCGCAATGTCTAATCAGTGCCAACTCAATTTCTCGGCTTGTCTATTGTCGACTGCTTGTCCATATCCTTACATTTCTGTCTCATCTTCTTGCTCGTTCGCCACTGCATCCTTAATGTTTTTATATCAGTCATATTTATACTTATTTATTAAAATTGCCTTCAGCTTTAAACAAAATTATATATACATATTTATGTACCTTTAATTACTGTATGTTAATACTGTAATATACTGCTTTATAAGAAAATATATTTTTATTAATAAATAAATACATTTTGTAAGTTATATTCTATTTTACTATAAATATAAATATAAATATAAATATAAAATTAGAGAAATATTTATATAAGGTGTATAAAATGTTTGTATAAATAGCTACACAATGAGTAGAATGAATATATACAAAAATGTTGAAATATTGCTATTCAATGGTTTTTATTAATTTTTAATTTATAAATTTCAATTACTAAATATTTCATCTACATGACACATGGCTCATAAATATAATTAATTAAAATATATTATAACAATAAAAATTTTATAAAGACAAAGCTTATTGCAAACGTACTAATTTAAATATAAATTAATTAAATAACATAAGAATCTATTACTAATGAAATAAAACTATTTTTACGAAATTTTGGAATATTTTATCTTTTTTACTTTTATGATTTAAAATTACAAAATGTATTATTAATTGATTTTCTTCACTCAAGACATTTCCTAAATATATATATATATATATATATATATATATATATATTTATGTATATATATATTTCTTTTCTTTGAAATAAGTAAAATAAACAAGTACAATTTTAACTAGTGTATTAATATATGAAAAGAAAAATGAATTTAAACTTAATTATAAGAGTTATTTCTTTAAATAACGTTAATCAATCAATATTTATTAAATACAAATAAAATCAATCAATATATTTACTTTTAGTGTATTAATACAAATTTGTTCGTAGCATATTGGTATATGAGAATATTATGTGGGACAAAGTGGATACACATATGCTACAAAACCATTCTAATTAATTAATTAAAATGTTTAATTTGGGTAAAAATAGAGAATATTAATAATACAAATTGTACACACGGAGACATCTTTAAACTGGCATCTTTTTTATATTGTACATTACATTAGTAAAATTGAAATCATTTAATGCGTCATGATAACTGTTCAATAATCAGATAATTTGTTTTTCATAAGTGTATTCCAAATTATGAATAAACCATAAGTTACAATATTTGTCAATGTCGTATAACTTTATTTATTCAAATATTATACAAATGCCCAACGCAGGTGTTATAGCTGTTGTAAATCTTTTTTAAAGAAGTTGTTCCCCGCTATTGATGGATCTATTAATATACCTAAACTCGGCTTATATGAGAAGTCATAGCTCGTTGCCATCGGTAATGAGTATGGACTTCGTGTTGCGGTAGGCGGATCGCACGTTACAACCGGGTTTTCGCCGCGTTAAGTCGGGGCCGGTGGTCACCAATACAAATGCTCAAAGCGGTGAGAGAACTGCTTAACTAAATGATTGGTCCGATGCTCATGTTACTATTAAAGCAACAATGATATACTTTATACATATATGACAACTTTATATATATATATATATATATATATATATATATATATATATATTTTATGTTAATATTACTTCAAGATGTGTCTTGGTGTACTTTTTAAACGATCAAAACTGCTTTTATAAACTGAATGATAAATGCAAAGGAGGAACCACAGTATGTATTGATTGTTAAAATTGCAGGAATAGTTTAGAATTTCGTAGAAGCTCATCTACAGGAGAAAGCAAATGACAAACAAGAATCATGTGACATCTGAGATATATTCCACTGAAATGGATTCTTGCATTTTAGGAGTTCATACTCGGTCACTGAAGCTTACCTACTTTACCACTACTAAATGTATCCGAAGCAAAATATCTAACTTATTCGTATAGTATTTTCATTACCTAAAGTGCAATATGCTGGAAGGCTATAAAAAAAATGGAAAGTCGTTCGTTCTTTCTAACAATATTTCTAGAAATGCCTCAATATGCTCTAGTAAAAGCAAAAAGATTATTTTATTTTCAAAAGGTAAAAAAGAACAATTTTTTAAGAGATCGCGAGTGTAAAATAAATTTGACAATTACAATGAACAAAATATGCAAGAATAATAATTGAATATATATATTTCAAATACTTTTTCAAAGTAATGTAACATTATGTTTTAATTAAGTTCACATTAATTTAAATATAATAATGAGTTAAAAGAATATTTAACCAATTAAATACTAATTGACACTTATGAATTTAAGGACTGATTAGTCATTTTCATAATTCTAATAGAAAAAAAATACAATCTTATATGTAATCTCACTTGTTACAACTATGAAACCAACCAACGGAGATTCTATATTTAATCAGCTAAATTCATAATGTTATTTAAATTTTAATATAAAATAATTATTGTATATAGCTACGTCATTGTACGTTTATTTATTTAGTATTTATAAACATATATTTAACATGATATTGACTGACGTATGTATTTATCAAACTTGCGCAAATGAAGAATGCAGTAAAGACACAGAATATGTTTTTTACATTTAAAAACTTTTGAGTACAAGAATAATTGATGTTTTCATTTTATCATCTTGCATTCTTGTTCTCCATCATATATAATAAAATTTATTATTAATAGTTATTACATTCATCAAAATAGGCTATAAGACTAATAAAGTATATGTAGAAGTATAAATTTTAAACATATTTTCATTAATTTAATAATTACAAAATGTATTATTAATAGATTTTCTTCGCTCAAATCATTATAAATTTTAATTTTTGAAAAAGAGTTAATAATTATAAAATAATTAAAAATTTATTCAATGTACTATCCTCATCTTTTTAATTATACTACATAATTGTATATCCTATAAGTATAAATGTATTGTAGAAAATAATTTTATTAAATTATTAGAAATTAAATTGACAATATAAATCTTGTAATCTTTAATTAATACAGTTAATATGGCGAAATAATTTTTCATATATAAACTATTACTGAAAATCTACTTATTATTTTAAATAATGTTTAAAAACCATCGAAAAATAAGACGAGTTCATTTTAATTTTTTAATATTTTATTAAAAATTAGAATTTTTAATGAAAATGCATAATTTAAATTGAAAAAATACACATCGTAATATTCATTATACGATATTTGATGTTACAAACGTTAAATATTGAATAATTATAATTTTAATTGTAACATATTTTAATTTTTTGTAGTGTCATCTTCAATACACACTTCCCCTAATTGAATGCAAAATTTTAATAAAAACTATAAAATTGTTAACACTTTACTGTACGACGTAGCACGTAGTATATCCTATTGTTAAACAATGTATTAGTAATGTAGTTTGAACATTCGTCTATTTGTTCATGTTAGTTTATTATAAAATATTAAAATATTTAGTTTATGTTTATTATAAGATATTATTGTTATATAATTACATATTATAGACAATTTATATCATAAATTTCTATTTAATATACAATAATAATCATATAGTTTATGCTCTTATAAAACATATACAAATAATGTATACATGTAAAAATAAAAGTATTTTTTAGGAATTTTTCTGGATGTGTTGCTCAATAATAATAGAAATCGTATTAATTCATAGTATCATTTTCAAAAATTAAACCAATTGTTAAATAATTTACATATCGCTTATTTGTCACAACAAAGAACAACTTGACAATTTAATTAAATGTATTTTATTTATATTTTTGAAAGGTATTTAGTATTTGGTATTACACTAAATTAATTATATCGTAAAAAACTTACAATTTTTAATCAACTGTAATTATTTCCTTTTTATTTCTGCCCAATGTTAATTATAAAAAAAATTTAATAATAAATACAATAGGACACGTTTTAATATGAGCTTCTATGAAAATTCACTAAAATTTTATACGGTAATTAAAATTATAAATAATACTATTTGTAAAACTGTTTTTACTTATTTAATTTTGATTGCTTTATAATTAAACATTATGATTATGATAATTTGTATTTTCATTATTTCCTACTTGTAACAAATAGGTTATGCAAATTATTTGTATTGAAATTTTATGTACTGTTAATCCTTCTTATTTCCTAAAACTTTTTCTTTCTCTTTCTTTTTCTCTCACACGGTCCTTCTTCCTTTATCTTTATTTCCATCTCTGCCACTCTCTCTCTCTCTCTCACTTTCTCTCTCACTCTCTCTATCTCTCTCACTCTCTCTCACTCTCTCTCTCTCTCTCACTCTCTCTCTCACTCTCTCTCTCTCTATTTCTCTCTTTGTAAATTATCCAGGTAAATCTTTGGTAATGGTAATGCACTATGGTCCTTAAGTCTTGACTAGGTGTGTCTAACAACGAAAGATTTTCTTACGCGGCCGAAAGCACGAAGTCTTAAATCAGTACGATTATCGCATATGGGATATTCTAGCTGGCTTGAATACCAGAGAACTCGGTCGATTTGGTACACGTAGATTACCTATTAAATGGGCAGGAAGTCAACCATTATGTTATCGCGTCGAGAAACGACTTGTATGAAATCCAGTAATTTTGAACTTTATGGACGAGAAGAAAAATAATCGGACACGTTTATAGTTATTCTTATCAAGCGATACTCATTACTTTCTTTTTACTTCTCAAAAGCAATGATTTTTAAAATCATTATGATTCAAATACTAGAGATAAGTTAAATTATTAATTTATTAATTTTTACATTGTTACATTGTTTATATTAGATGTTTATTTATCATTCTACATAATGCAAGAGGAGACGATTAGATATAGTATATATATATATATATATATATTGATAATTTGTTATCGTAAAATACGTAATGATATTTTTAAAAATTTGGCAATATAATAATATGTAAATTTAAAATTTATATATTATTATATATATAAGAGCTATAGTGATTTGGTTATTTCCATGAAATATTTTTTCTCACTTTCTTGAGTTTTGACATATTTTGTAAAAACCTGAGTTTAAAATTGATTCTTAATTGTAGTTGTAATTGGGGATAACTAATTTTCAAGCTATAAAATAAATTATGAATAAAATATTTTGAATTCCAGTAATACTTTTATTTATTAAAAGTTTAATGAATAATTTCATTAAAGTAATATTTTATAGCATAATTTGCTGAGAATAGATAAAATAAATTCTTAAATTTTTTAATTATGATATTAGAGAAAACAAATACTTAACTATATGGATTAGTATAAAATTAATTTTAAAACGTTAAACTTATTATGTTTAATAAAAATAATTGATTGGAATATTCAATACGTTATTGTTGGAATTTGATCAGATTATGAATTGAATATTTTGCAAAAAATATGTTTATTAAAAAATATTTGATTTGTGAATATTTCGTTACTTTATAAATGTTATATTATCATTTATATATTAAAATATTAGAATGTTGGGAAAAAAAATGGATGTAAAAAAAGATTTAAAAAGTACAAAATTAACATATTAAATTACTTAACGTAAATTGCGTAACCTAAATAATGTTATTAATAAAATAAATGTTTGAATATTAAAGTTTAGATTGTCAATGGATTAACATAATACTGTTCACATTTTCTAATCATTTTTACAGTCTAAATCGCTTTTTACGGTTGATATTATATACAAGTCATATCAGTATTGAACTTACAATCTTAACTTAAATATCCATAATGCTGAATAATAATGCTTTAAAAATGAATAAAGAGAATATTATATCCATAATCTTCAGATTATTTATAGAATTTCAATTTTAATACTTTATTTAAAGTTATAAAGTTTATAAATAAACTTATTCTGCTGTACTATAAAATTTATTTTATATTAATTTCCATCTTATAGTAAAAAGACTATAATGTTTATAGGATTACTTTGAATTAACATTCTTGTTACTATCATCATAAACATCATAACCAAAATAGCAAGTACGTCATCATTATTATTATTACAACGCTGTTAACGTTGTAAAATCGTAATGTAACAATAGTAATAATAATAACAACAACAACAACAACAACAACAACAACAACAACAACAACAACAACAACAACAACAACAACAACAACAACAACAACAACAACAACAACAACAACAACAACAACAACAACAACAACAACAACAACAACAACAACAACAACAACAACAACAACAACAACAACAACAACAACAACAACAACAACAACAACAACAACAACAACAACAACAACAACAACAACAACAACAACAACAACAACAACAACAACAACAACAACAACAACAACAACAACAACAACAACAACAACAACAACAACAACAACAACAACAACAACAACAACAACAACAACAACAACAACAACAACAACAACAACAACAACAACAACAACAACAACAACAACAACAACAACAACAACAACAACAACAACAACAACAACAACAACAACAACAACAACAACAACAACAACAACAACAACAACAACAACAACAACAACAACAACAACAACAACAACAACAACAACAACAACAACAACAACAACAACAACAACAACAACAACAACAACAACAACAACAACAACAATAATAATAATAATAATAATAATAATAATAATAATAATGATTATATTAATATTAAATATGTTTTATGCAGAATATTTATAATTAAATAACGTTGCCACTTTTCATTATCATGGGATATTCAATAAGCTGCTTATATGAGAATTAGTCGATATTTGCTATACGGAACATACGTCAAAATTAGTATATATTCAAACCACTGTGTGCTAAAATCAGCTTAATCATACACGAAATAATAAAAAATATTTTAAATTGAATTAAAATTTCATGGACATCTAACTAAACCCTTGATGAAAGTGTTTTGTAAAGCGCTTTAACGCCAAATACACCATGCTTCATGATAAATGCACATTAATCAGGAAAGAATAATAAAAATTTAAAGATAAACAACGGACATAAAGAAAGTTGAAATAAAAATCTAGTGGGCACTCGTGTAGAGAGAGTGACTCATTAAGTCAGACTTCTGACTATATAAAAGCGCCGCGTAAACACAGTTCAATCAAAGGTTATGGGCCATTAGGCACGCGAAAATCCAGCTGCGTATGCAAGCGGCTGACGACGCGTAGATAATCGTTTCTCACCGCTCCCCCCCCCCCCTCAAACCATCGCACTTCCCTATCTGTGTCGCTGCAAGCGCTGAATCGTGTAGCGTGTTTTGCGGCGCACTTTCACTATGCGAATAAATCATTTAAAGTTTCGCGCGTGATTTCGCGCGAAGCACTGAGGTGGAGAGACAGCGAAATAGCTGACACCTTCGTTTCGTCAATTAATCTCATAAGCCCGTCGACGGCACACTCTTCCTACTTTTCCACTCCACTATCTTTCCTTCGGCTTGAAGGACAATGAACGTTTAATATTTATTGCTATCATTTCAGAATGTTATAAAGGCGCTCGGGCGGGTATTAAACAAATATCACTTATGTATTTGAGATTAAATAATTAAGCTATATTGATTGTTAAATCGTAATGAAAACATTGATAAAATAAAAGCTTTATATGAAAGAGTATCGTTAAGTACATTTTTATGATTGTTTTGAAACTATTTACAACTATTTTTCTATACATATTTAATAGAATTTTTTTTAATGTAGTTTTTAATGTAGAATTCTTTTTAAGAGATTTAATTCGAAATAGAATTCCTTCTCCTATTACGAGATCACAAATACGTAATCAATATTACTAATAGTAATATACTATTGAAATGACAAGCACATGTAAATTCCTTTAAATTTTAATTTAACTATATTCTCATTGGTAGTAACAATTATATGAAATAACTGCAATGTAATGGACCGTTTATACTATTTCGTTTACTATTTATAATTAATTTATTATACTTTTAGCACCTTATTTACATATCCTTCATCTTTTTAATTAAAATTTTTTTCAAGCTATTCTTCGTCCCTGCTACTAAGGTCGTCAATGTCGCCGGAGCTAACTTTTCAAATCCCTTTTCAAGGTTTTTTATTATCGACTGAGCGTGCTATTCTATTCGCTTTATCTGACGATATTTTTACATCCAAGCAATCGCTATAATAAACTTTAGTGATCTAATATAGTCGAAAAAATCGAGTGACGATCTTTAATCCAAATCCTTGATAAGATTTTCGATTTCTACTAAATTTTCAAGTTGCTAATGCCTTGATACTTGTCATCATTCATGGAAATCATTCTACATATATATATATATATATATATATATATATATATATGAAATGTGTGAAATTTCATTTATTTTCATTAAAAATTCACATTAATGAATAACGCAGAAAATGAATCAAAATATTAAAAAAACTATTTGAACAAATATCCCCAATAATATATTCCATTAAGATTTTGTTGTATAATTTTATATTCAAATATTTCGATGAATACAATAATCTATTTAACGCGAATCTATTTTTGTAATTCAATTTTTGTAGTTCAATCTTTCATGACTGTTTCTTTTGTACATTTTTATTCGTAATATTTTTTACCTTTTTTGACAGCAAACTGTTTTACTACAAAAGTTCTTTACTAAATGACTCTTGATGTTTCCAACTTTTACAAAACTTCAATTATTCTAATAAAATTTACTTAAGAGTATATATATATATATATATATATATAAGTGTATTCAAATAGATATTTGTGTAAAATTTACAAGATACATAAAATTTAAAATTTATATTGATATCTTACATTGTTAACTAAGAAATAATGCTAATAATGTCTAACTGAATACGTTATTTATGAATTTAATTTAAAATACTTTGGCAGAATATTATATATGTATTAATATATATTAATTAAAAATAATTTGTTATTCTTAAAAAAACAAAATGCATGAAAAGTGCTGATGATGATATCACATTGAAATTTGCAATAATATTCTTATATATAAAAGTAACGATATTAAAAATGAAATGAATAAAAATTTGATATCACATTTTTTTAAGTAAACCATTTGCTCATTTCTAATAAAAAAATTAAATGAGCAGAAAGAATAAATTAGAAAAAAAACATTACTTTCAGGTGCTATTTTCTATTTACTTTATCATAACATTTCATTATGGAATGATAACATGTTTTTCGTTAATCTGGCGCATACTTACTTTTGTATGGTTGCTTTTATATTTCTTATTATTGCTACTTTATTTTTTCATTTATACTTTTTTACTTTTACTTATTGACTCTTAGCTTCTTCTTTGCTCACAAATCTCTGAACTTTGCACTCTCGGCAATTGGTGGTATATGATCAAACTTTTGTACACGAATCTATGTAATATCTATGCATACGGTGATTATCGATTGCTTTTCCTTTGAGTGAAATTATTAATCGAAAAGTTGAAAATAGAAATTGATTTTAACATAGATAGATAATTAAAATAGTTACTGCAATGATAAATGTTTTGAACGTCGTTTTCAGAATTCTCTATTACTATTTAAATTTATATATTTGAAATTCACATTTTTATAGTATCGTTCACTTAAGAGTTAATAAAACAGTTCAGTATTAATTTATGCAGTTATTTAATTTATATATATATATCGGGGTCTAGGTATATAGGTCTCTTTTTTATGGAGATTATAAAATAATGACGATGATAAAGAAAATTATGACTAATTTTATATTACAAATTATTTAGATGCCTTCCTTCAAGATACGAAGTTATAACCAACAAAAACTTATTTTCTTAAATTCATAATCATGTTTATTCCTAATATTTTTAATATTTAGAATGAACGAACAATACAATGAAAATCTTTAAATGGTACTTCCAAAAAGAGTTGACTTAAATTTAAAAATGTCTAAAATTTTAATTCATACTAACATTAATAATGTTAATTTATCTAAAATATATTAATTTGAATATATGATTATTTAATATTGTTTTGAATATAATGGAAATGTGTTTCTTATAGTCCATAGTATAATCATTATATCTCTTAAATAGCATCAGAGATCATTAGGGTCGTGGATCGCAGTACCGTAACTACACACGATGGGAAAAATGCAAAATAGGGAGGTTCATGTCACAGGTCGATTAGTAATGTTTTCAACTATGTAGTCATCATAACATTATTTCATATTTGTATATATCGATGATATTTTATTGCAATTTCTATTTATTTTGCTAGGGCAAACATCTCGTACACTCCCATTTACATGTTCACATATGTCTGTGCATATGCATACATACACACACGCGCGCGCGAGATCAATCATCAATAATACATGAAAATATTGTATTATCTCGGAGTCCAAATGAACATGGGCCGCTTATCATTATTGATTATGTACTTCCGTGTAGTACGGTCTTTTAGTCGAGAGTATTATTAGATCTTCGCCGAATATAAAAATATTCATAATACGGAGTAATTAATTCACCAAATATATGCTGCCTTGATGTCTTAGATTACATATTTTTGTTTATAATTTATCAATCATAGCTTCAATGTTGTGATTGCATTATTTAGAAATATTCTCAAATACAGTTGTTTAAGAAACTGTCAATCTTAAAATCGTCCATCTTGAAGAAACTGTTAGCTAGGATGGATTCTTCGATTAAAAAATGGTTTCCTTTATAGCCTCACGTCACTAATTGACTAGAACTATTGGCGATTATGACGACAGAGTTCCGGCTACTTTTACTAAATCCATGATAAGCGATTTGACTCTGGCAGCATCAAGTAGCACTTTAAAATCGCTCCAGTTTAACCAAATAGAAACAAAATTCGATTGTCATGGTCTCTCTATTGTCAGGACACCTCCTACTACCGAGCATCTCTATTCTATTCTCGTTTCCTTGGTTAAATCCGTGGAAATCATGGCTTAAGACATTGTTCTGTTTACACCGACAGTATTGTTTACGATCGTAATATAACGCGGTAGTAATGTTAATTGGATCTCCGCTTTGAAAATGAAACTTCATTAGGAGATAATTAACTACTTGATCATATAAGTATCATAATTATTTCTCTAAACTTTTAAACATTCTATATTATATAAATCGGTTATTTTCATTTCTAAGATTAAAAAATATTATAACATTAAATGGTCGATCATAAAACATATTGATTTATATAATATATAAATATATGAAATTTCCTAGCTAATTATTAATTGAAATATTTTGTTTGTTTCATTTTGAGTTTTTATCAGACTGGAATTATTAAAGAAGAATATAATATTCTACAGATATATTTTATCTCAACGGACTATTTAATCTCAATATTTTATTTTCTGCATTCGCGGCCTTCCTTCAAAATCCATATAACCAAAAGGCTTTTACTAGAATAAAAATTCTAAGAATGAGAAAAATACTTCTTAAAAGCAACAAGAAAAAAATACAAAAATACACTTTAGGCAAAATAGAATTTAGTTTCTCATTTTAATAAAGACAACGACAATGCCTCCTCGAAGGCTTCTGCAAAAAGTTACACAACAAAACCATATTATTTATATTATATTATTATAACCTTGATTGTCGACGATCAAAAACTTATCCGTAAGATGAAAATAACACGTTTTGTATTTTATCTATTTGCAACAGCACTAGATGCTGTATGCTAACTTTTTATATATTTTGACTATTCGATTGAAAATATGATTTCTATGAATTTTATCAACTTTTTCCCACAATTGTACTACCAGTACAATATACAGAAATTTTTATAAATGTTTAGAATAATTTAAACATACTTTTTATAATTGAATCGGGCAGTCATTGGTAATAATTATTAAAATTCATATATTTTAAAATCCAGTGCTAAATATTATAATTCTTATGATAATATTACAGATCAATTTAATGGAAACTAATTAGTTGATGAATCAATTATTACTAGGATATAAAGTAATTATAAAATACATTAAAATATAAGATAAAATGACATTAACCTTACGTTATTTAAGAAAATAGATTTAATAATATTTAATACTATAGAATGAACAAATTAAAATAGTAATTAAAAACTAAACTTCAATCATCGTTATTTTCATTTTCACAAAAGCATTGTCAATCACGTCAATATACGCGTTCTAGTTTTTATGGTTGTCACTTGCATGAATATATTATTCCTATTCACATGTGATAGGACTATAGCGATGAGAATAAGCTTTCCCGCGATTTAATTCATAATAAATGAATCTTCCAATTTAAAAGTTATATTGTCCCAAATATATAAATATAAGCTAATATGTATTTACGTAATCACTATACTTTTCCGTTCTAAAAACTTTTCTAAATTACATGCTAACTTAAAATTTCATTTTTAATGATATAATGATCCGAAATGTATACATGCATACTTAATTCATGTGTTAGTAACAACTAGTGAAAGATACACTTATGCTATATAATAAGCTTGTAATTTGATGAGGAATGATAAAAGTAATAAAAGACGCAACACTCAAAGTATTTATTCGTGTAATTAAATGATATTATTAACAATATATAAATATTTATACTAATTTAAAAATATTATAATTATATAAAAGTCGTAGACACTGATACAATTATATATATATAAGATGTGGATTGAAGTGTTGATTATTAGGGAAGTAATAGCAGAAAGAGTAGAAAATTAGTGAAAATATGATATTCATTAGATGATTTAATTAATATTCTGAAAATGAATAAGTGAATTGAATACAAGTTCCCAATAATTTATCAATAATTCGAAGCGCATACTTTAAAATACAAATGACATAATAATTAAGTAATTTAAATAACGAGGGGAATGAAAAATATAGATTTCTGAGCATCATTGATATATTAAATTCCATAGTCGGGTAAAATTTGGAAAATGACCTTATTTTCAAACGCAACAATCCGATACAAATAATTAAATTGTAAATAAATCTTCTTGATATAATAAAAATCTATGAACATTTCCATTGTATACGGCAGCATTGGTGCCATTCTTAACGAACAGTCAAGCATAAATTTTACCGCAAATATATTGTCAGCGTTATTTAACAGTCCGTTGATGCATGAATAGATAGGCACGCACACGTTGTCAATAGGTTGAGATACCTAATGTATAAATGTACACCCGGTCCAGCGCATCGGCTTGCGCGGGCTCAATGGGCTTTCGCTGCGCTTTCATTTGAAATTCATTGCTCGAGGCATGCGTGGAGGAACGCAACGGTTATACGAATTCACATAATGAACCGCGTTATATCTAAAGACGAAACTATTCCGTTCAGATTCTAGTACGCGAGTGCACGTAACTATGTAAGTCGCCAACTGCATTCGCGAGAACATTAATTGTTTCATGAATAGTGTTATCTTAGCTACCAGAGCAATTACTGCATACATGAGTATTATTAATTTTTTGAAACTTTAATGGAAGAATGCCGAATTGTAGGATAGATTTATCATGGATTCCAAGAGTTCATAAATCAAGTATAATTTTTGGCCTACCAATTACTTTTATAAATTAATTATGCCAGTCAATAACGTATATTTACAATTAAGATTCGGTCTATTTAATGACGAGTGTATGTAAAATAACTCATGCAAAAGTCATACATTGTTGGGAAATGTTGTTAAATATCATTTTATTGTTCTTTAAATTTAAGATCGCATATATAATTAACATTTTAATGAACCAACCCTTTATGATTTTAGTCAGCGTACATGCGTACCCACGTTCACACACATACGAACATATACTTGGATTATAAGTATCTTACATTTATTCTAATAAAAGACATTAAATTTCGCGGGGCGTCTTATGAGCACAGATAATAAGTATATAAACATATTATTCGCTTATTTGAAATATATTATCAATTAAGTTTTAACATGCATAAATAGTGTATTCTATAAAGTTATTATAGTCATCGTTTAATCACAGGCATAATAAAGCAGAATAAAATTTACATTTTATTATAATTAAACAATGTACGATGTTATTATATATAAAACACTTATACATTTAACTATCCTAGAAGTTTGAATAATTTGGAATAGAAGTTTTTACTATATAAGCATGGGATATATACATGGGACAAAGCTTCATAAAATGTCTAATTACGTTCGTAGATATAAAATATCCATCTTTAAGTTCATTCCTCTATTTCTAATCAAAATCGACTCTACATTTATGTGAAGTAGAACAACTTCTACGTTTCTTAGATTCATTGGAATAAATAAATCCTAAACTATTTATAGCGCTGCATATAAAAATAGATTTACAATATATAATCAATAATATAATAAACGAATAATTATTCATAATAATTAATATATAATTTATGTAACATAATATTAATTACATTATTTGTAAAACAACTGCATTTTTATAAAGTTTCCGTTGATTTTCGTTACAAGCCAATTCATGCTATTGATGGATTATTCCTCGTAGCATACCTCAAACACATAATATACATATGATAAATTCAAATTTCAAAACTACTCTGAAAACTATTATAAATAAGTGTGACGTATGTTAATTTCCTCTAATGTAAATATCTACATGAGGATAATTCAATTATACGAGTATTACATTAAGTGGAAAAAAATATACTTAATTCGGAATAATAAAAGAAAATGAAGAATAAAGAAGAAAGATATTTATGTACTTTTATCGATGTCTATGAAATATATATATATATATATATATATATATAATATGAAAATTATAATATAAGTACCAATAAGTTCAAGTTACATCAATATTTATATTAAATTTATTTTATATTAAAAAATATTAGCAAGCTTTTGTAAGAAATGAATTGTTGAAACTTAACATTAGGAAAACTAAGAAGTAGACGGAGTTTAAGGTGCAGAATATATTGACAAACATTAATCTGAAATTTGATTCTACTTTAAATACTTATATTGAGAGAAATTTAACAATAATATTAAATTTAAAGAAGTTAATACTTTAATTTTATACTAATTTCAATTACTTAAAGCTTACATTAATAACTTCATTAAGAGTTTTGATTATTAATTGAATATTGAATAATTTTTCAATATATTACATGCAATATATTACGTACAAATATATTAAAACAATTATATTATTAAATAAGTCGATTAAAATGTAAATCTTTTTTTTTTTTTTTATATATATATTTTATAATAATCATCATTCTGCTTCAAAAGGTATATTAATATCCAATTATGAACTATAAAAATAGAAAAATAATATAAGCTAAAATTGCCAGTTATTATTCTAATGCTTAATTTTTATATAATGAAAATTTTCAATTGTATACACGTTTGTTAATTAAAATTGATCAATAATTTCAATTTATCGATTGGGGTATACGCAAAATCTTCAATAATTAAATAGTAAATAATACTTAGTTTATTTGACAATATTAATATGAAAGAACTTTTTCATTTAAATTATTGGACATTAATCTATATCGTTTAAAATCTACGTGCCATCGTTGTTTATAGCAATACAAATTTACAATACAAATTTACAATACAAAATGCGATAATACAATAGGAGTACAAAGGTTGTAAGGAATGACGAAGAACATACTTCTTTGAAATATCCATACTAATTTCCATAAAATTATATTGGAAGGCCATTTCAGTACAAGAAATTAATTCCTATTTAATGCAGCATTGGTTAGCATTGCAAATCTCAGGCGAGCTCTTTGCCTTTTCTTCGCAACCCTTTCTCCTTTCCCTTAGGAATTGTTAGATTTTTGCTTCCTCACAAAGTACCGTTAGTGTAAGTTTCGAAGATCTCTAGCTTTATCTCCCTTTCTGCTTTAATATCCGTTTTGATTCAAAGTGTATTAAAGAATTCTCATTTTGAATTTTAGATAACTTGATTTTTTAAATCTTCTTTTCATTTTATTAATATTCTTGTTCGTTTCAATATGCTTTTAATATTTATTAACTAACTGAATAATGAGAAATAATATTTATTTTAAAGATATGTATATTTATTTTGAAAATATATTAATATGAATGGTTTGATAAAATATAAGCTTTCGCAAAATGATATTAAAATTTTAAACAAAATATAGAAATTTTACATTATATAAAAAATTAACGGTAAATAATTGTACATTACTAATTTATTCTTTTCGTGCTGAAATTCACACTATGTATTACATTCAATTAAATATGTAATTAGCGAGTACAAACGGTAATACATGTAATCTAATAATGGTACTATAAAATTCAAATCATTGTATCCTAAAAAGATAATATATATAAATAATGTAATATATATTTATTTGTTTTTAAATAAACTTTTCATATACTTTATTACAAAATAATCTATAGTATGTTTTTATTTTTATTTATTTTATTTATTTTACATTAGAAAAGTGTGCTTTTTATTTTTATTAAAATAGTTTTGTTTTTAAATTCATATATTTTATTATTAAACTTTAAACTTAATAAAATTAGACAAACATTAGAAGGATCTATATAATTATTACAATTTTTCATTATAAATTCTTTTATGAAATAAATGGTTTATAAAGTAATTTCATAAAAGTAGATAATTTAATAGTAAAAACAAAAAATAATTTGTTTAAATAAAACGTAGCGGAAATTTGATTCAAATGATGAAAATTATGTCTCAATAATACGTGATTAGATCAAGGAAATTGACATTATATCAAATCCTCATATCAATAAGAAATTTTTCTCAAAATGTTTGGAAAAATTAAATACATTATTACTTAAGAACCGAATATTTTGAAAAGTAACCCAAGATTTTAAAAATTTCGCTTTCAATATTTTTTATTTTTATTCTCAATTCTATCTTCCACGATGAATTATATCTTCACCTGTAAATTACATATCGAAATAGTAAATAACTATTATATGCTATACTTATTAAAATCATTACGAAATAATATCTTAGTAATAAAACATCTATATTATAAGTATTTTCTTTTATTACTTTAGAGAATTGTAAAACTACTGTTTATGGTTTTTATATAATATTTTTTATGTGAAAATATATTCTATACATTTTATTTTTTGATAATTAGCACAATATTAAAATTCATTGATATTATATTATACGATAAATGTAAATTTAAAATAATAGATCATAGCTTAAA
Source organism: Ceratosolen solmsi marchali (assembly GCF_000503995.2). Lineage (NCBI taxonomy): Eukaryota > Metazoa > Arthropoda > Insecta > Hymenoptera > Agaonidae > Ceratosolen > Ceratosolen solmsi. The sequence goes on from NW_011948417.1 coordinate 2,425,008, forward strand.
AAATAATCATACTCATAGTATGATATTACTTCGACGTAGTGACGGGATCAAAATCTACTATTTATATTACATTACAATATTATAGGAGCAAATTAAAATAAATACAAATGTTTTTTCAATATTGATACAAAATTTTACTATTTATATTGTATTTATATTGAAATTTATCATATTTGCCAGTAACTAGTATTTAAAACTAGTAATATTTATAGACTTTTCTAAAATACATTAACGATCATTAATTTATCTCGTTTTAATACATTTTTAGAATATTGATTCCAAATCGGCTTATAAATTTCAGTTAACTTTTTCAGCTTATATTTTTAAGTAAAAAGTACGGATAATGTAGATAGAGAAGTAAAAATATATGAAAAATGGAAAAGACTAAGAACGGTATAGAGCGAATAAAAAATTATGATTGAGAGAGAGAGAGAGAGAGAGGGAGAGAGAGGGAGAGATAGAGAGAGAGAGAGTGAGAGAGAGGGAGAGAGAGAGAGAGAGTGCGAGAAAGAGAATATAAACGTAAAAGACCAAGAAAAAATGTGTCAAAGAAAATGCAACAACGTCAACGATAAGAAATATAGTATATTGTTAAAGAGCTAATGCACGCTGAAATAATAATTTAAATAATGGTTTAAAATTTAATATTTTCGAGAATAAAGGCCAATTATATATTATTATATATATTTTACATATAAATTAATTTCATAATTTCTTTCACATATATATCATGCTTTTAATTATATAAGAGTGAAATTTTAAATTATAGCTCACGTTTTATCTTCTCCGATAATTCAGGATATTTATAATTAGACATATGACTGATCATATAATTAAAGTATTTTTTATCCTATTGAATAAACTTTTTTAATATTTAAAATACAATGCAAATCATCGTATTTCGAAGTAATCTCATAAAAGACTCATTCATAATGGATTATGTAAAGTAAATATCTATTTTTTATATTGGAAAAGTAATGTGTATTTTACATGAAATTTACAAACTTCAAAATAATTTGAACTCCCACAAATAAAATGGCCGTTTTTATTTCATATACTTTTTCTATTTGACATTACTCATTTACAAATTATGAAACTAGAATAAACGCTGATGGACTACCTACATTATAATTTTTTTACTTTCTACGAAGAACCAAGAAGAGACACTTATATACGAATTTATACATAATTTACCTTCCTTTACTATTTAATTTTCCCGATAAATTATTCTTTTTTTTTTTTAATTTTACATTATAATATCTGAATTTTAGTTATAATTCTTCGATAGTGATATGTATTTAATAATTTCATTCAATGCTACTATTGAATATAAATAATTATTCAATAGTTACATTCACGTAATAACTTTTAAACACTATCAAACATTTTATCCAAAAAATAACTAGTTTTAACGTAGATTTGGCATTTATTTATTATTTCTTAAATGATTTATTTTTAACACATGTAAGAATTTTATTAATTCTATAAGAAAAATTAAGGAAAATTGCATAAAAATGTAAATAAATTTTATTTATATAATATATAAGATATTATAAAAATTGCAAAATTTAATGTAATTATTAATTATAGTATGTATTTATCATTTTTACTGTCATTATCATCCAACTTATCTCAATTACTTTTAACCATGTAAACATTAATTTATTTAACTATGTACATATCATGTAGAATAACTTTTATCATCGAGTAAGGTTCAATAATTTTATATGTCTACTTCAATTATATATGAAATTCATGTTTTCTTATGTGAGTAGAATATTATTTCACATATTGTTTTTTTTTTTTTTTTTTTTTTTTTTTTTACCAAACACTATAATTCACTAATTGTTATAACATGCATTATATAATATAACATGCTTTATATTATACAACATGGGAAAATCTCATTTTATATGAAGAATAAGTTAGGTTAGGCTTACAGGTATATGTCGATATAAAAAGGCTCATGTTCTTAAATAAATCATTTGAAATTCTTTTATAAGATTCATACATACTAAATAATCATTTTAATCGCATTTCATTCGCAACGCCATATATACGATAATTATATAAATTATACAATTTTCATTCCTGCCAATATTGTCATATTATGTTCTTCTATTCGACTAATATGTACATTATATATACATATTCCAGATAATAGATTATATTAATTCATTTTCACGCTTTAAATCTACACTTATTAATTGAACGTATGGATCTTGAAAGTTTCAAAGGCAAACATGTTTCATCGGTAATTCCTAGTCCGCAAATTATGTAAAATTTAGATTGTTCTCATTTGCCTTTCGACTATACTAATTCACATGTAAATAGTTGTAAATGTTTTATGGGTAATTTATTATTTTCTTCTTTTTCTAGTGAAAAAATTATATTAAACAATCGATAGCAGTGAGGAAATGTTTGAAACAGTCTGTGCTATTACTACTTTTGCGAGAATTGCAAATTTACTTCTACGTTTTCGTCTTTACTGATCTTTCTTGTTATCCAAGCTTTTATACGTATATGTAGGATTACCAACAGGAAGAAAAATAAAAGACGTTTAACTCTCCCTCTTCTTGGTTTCCATGCTTCCCATATATCTATATTATTGGTATTAACGTTAATCAATTTTTTTACTCACCGTAGCTTACCGTTATTATACATTACATACATTAACAATGAAAAATAGTATAATATGATTTAAAAATTATCCTAATTTCTTTACTTACTTTAACTTAATAATACTTTTTAAATTTTAATTAAAATAAGAGTTTAATTTCTTTTACAGTATCTACTAGTATCTATACTTTTATGCTTAAAGTTTCGCAACTTTTAAGAATACGCTAATATTTGCTCTTTATAAATTCTAATTGCATTTTCTTTACTGTAAGTTATATATCTTGTGAGTACTGTACAATTAGCTGTCTACCGTGATACGCGTTCTCCTTCTCAAGTCTATTTACTGTCAGCCTATCAACTGACTATGTAATGAAGGCGTACGTCTACGTTCATAGCGTTAGAATTTGTTATGTTACCGTATTTTCCAATTACGCCGTTTCTTATAAGTATTTTCAAGTACTATTTATTTACATATAAAGAGTCCTAAGGAATTAATTGAATTTCATTGCTGCAATTTAATTTGTTAATCTATCACTTATGTAGCCACAACATTTACATTTCCATTCACTCCATAAAGAAATTGATTAGCAATAAACATTCTTGCGATTACAATAATCACAAAACGTGTATTTATTATTGATTTTAATTCATGAAAATATAATTTATAATTTAATATCGATTTCAAGAAGAAATTAAAATTAAAATTAAAAAAATAATAAATAAAGTATTAATATAAATTTATTTAAATAATTAAAGCGTATTTCAATTACAACAGTTGATGTAAATTGGTGTAAGCTCATAATACAGAATTTATTATAAAGTTATTATTGATAGATATTAATATTATTGATACATAATTCTCAACTGTTGAACTGAACACTACTTGTGAATAAATACCAAGAGCAAATTTTGACGATTAATTGCGAAGAAATGCTTTTAAAAATTAAAATCGAAATTAACATTAATTTGTTTTCCAAAGTATCCGCTTAATTAAAATAGATTAGGTAAATTTGCTAACAATTATGAAAAAATTTTATATTTTTTATTCTTAACATAAAGTATATGATTTAATTATATAAAACTGAATATAAACTAATAAAAAAATGATATTTACGAAAAAGTGAGAGAAATAGATTGGTAGAAAGATAGCGGGAGAGAGAGAGAGAGAGAGAGAGAGAGAGAGAGAGAGAGACAGACAGACAGACAGACAGAGACAGAGACAGAGACAGACAGAGACAGAGACAGAGACAGACAGACAGAGACAGAGACAGAGACAGACAGAGAGATATGAGTAAGACCAAAATTTCACAATGTTTCTATCATGATGTCTGGCTACTTGCCAAACGAAGATCGTGGTTTGTTAGTATTCTTATCGGCAGTGAGAGTAAGTAGTTGAAAACAGAAGTGAGTGTTGAAAAGTAAAGTAGTAAAAATGGAAAATGAAAGAATCAGAAAGGGAATAAAAAGAATCAGCCCAAGCAACATAAAATAAAAGAAAGATTTCAGAATCTGATAGAAAGTTGTCATAGAATCGTGTAAACATATAAATCTTAAAACATTTTGAAGAAGAAAGAAATTCGAATAAGCAAGGGAGAGACAGAGATTTTGTCAGATTAGGTTAAGTGAAACTTTGTCGTTTGTCTCATTTTCCGTCTCTGCTCTACTCTCATTTATTTACTGTTTTAATTCATTAATGGCGTATTTTCATTAGCTATTTGAATAGAAATCTTTATTCTTTTCCCTCTCTATGTTTTCTTCGACTTTTAAGGAAAGTTTTTAAGAAAAGACTTTCCAAATTATATATCCATTAATTTTTCGTTTTCTATAATTAAAAATTTGATTTCTATAAAATTATTATACTAATCTGCTATTTCACTTTATTATAATTGCACATTAAAACTATTAATTTACCCATAAAATTATTATACACTTTATAGTATTTAGAGAGATTCGATAATTTATCTAATATTTCAATATATAAATACCATCTATTTCTATAATACATATATTGATATAATATATATTTATCTTAAATTCATGTCCTTGGAACATATAAAAACTAAAAATAATATGAAGTTTTATTATTTCATTTTTCATTGATTGACTAAAAAAAAAAAAAAAAATAGTATATCAACATTTATTATAATTAAAATATTATAAATATAGAGGTTACTTTTCATTTTATATAATTCTTTTAAATATTATTTAATGCTACTGTCTAAATTTTGTCTTATTTCTATTCATGCAGTCAAAACATGACAAATCATTTAATAAAAAATAAAATATGGTTTATTATTTTTACATGTCTTTGTTAAATTATTTTCTACATAATTACGATAATTAAAATATAATTGAATTTTCTTATCAATAAAATATAGTGAATACGTATCTAATAATACGTTAATAGATAATCATACTAACATGATAAATATAATATCAATCGATTATGTCAATCGATTGTAACGATATATCTGTATTTTGTAAAATATAATATGAATTATGGATTAATATTTTATAGGAATACTTAAATAAAGATTTTCACTTTATAAATTATTGTAGAGAAGAAATACTTATATGCGAATTACATTCATCACAAAATTACTTTCTTACAAACGCAATGTAATTGATATGTTTGTGCATTAATTGAATCAGAATTATCAAAAGTATTTAAAAGCATGTGCATCATCGTAAAATATAAAATATTTTTTCGTTGATAACTAGAATTTGCTAAATTCATTTTATATTTTAAGGACTTTGAAAATGGCAAATTGAATATGGAAAAATGATGCGTAATTTGACCGTTATTAATTTTACTGTGAGGCCACTAATTGCTATCTATAGAAACTAAAATAAAGTGACATTCAGGTAGGACTAATTATTATATAAATATTTTAAGGACTACTTGAAACCTGCGACAGTCGAGGTCATTATTTTGAATGATATCCTTATTCGGCTATACCACAATTGTTAATTAATTAAGTATTCGATTCGAAATATAAAATAAATATTACATATTTGTTGAAATGAAACATATATAGTTGATGATTTTAACTACTTTTTAATTTATCAAATTATAATTTTATCATAGGTATATTACAATTTTATATAGATTTATTATAAATTTTCGTCTTTACATATGACGTTGCAATTTACGTGGCAATAGCAATTGTGAATTATGCTTTGATGTAAAAAATATTTCATATATTTTTCTAAATTCAATATTGAATTCAATTAAAAAATCGACTACTTTATTAAATTAAAGTTTACTATCGTTATTTTCATTAAACTCACAAATAAATGTTTAATTTGTTTAATAATCACTCTAATTTCAGACCGTGTAGTACATAAACAGTCAAATTATTTATTATCTCATATTATAAATCTTTTCTTTCAGTTTCATCAATGGATTTATCTATGAACTTTCTCTTATCTACAAATTATACAGTTAGTATTAATAAAAGACCGAGTCTGTGCGGTGAATGTATTATATGCTTTATGTCAGTTTACCCTACAAAACGAAGTACGCCAAGTCAAAGATAACGGAATCCTTCGAGTCATCTTTGTATCTCCCCTCTCTTCCTCACATTAATTCATCATCTCGATTTTGTTAATTTGGTATTGTAATATACTAAATTAAGTTGATATATTTCATCGATGCTGAAGTTTTGCACATTTCCATGAAATTTCCATTGCAATTTCCGTGATACCTATAGAATCTTTTTAAATCTTAACAATTAAATTTTATTAAAATCAGATTAATGAACTAAAACGTTTAGCTATCGAGATTATGATGATGAACTCCTCAGCCGTCATTATTAATTTGAAATAGATTAGCATATCATCAAGATTAATTTTATATGTAATTGTTAATTGTTTTTCACATAAGTTTTCGAAAATTAATAATGCTTAATCTTCAAAATTTTATTTGAATTAATTTTACTAGTTAGAGTTAATGTTATTATGGTATTGGTATTTTAAATATGAGGCATTTTATAAAAATTTTATATTTCTTATCTGTCCGAACGAAGATTGTATTTTGAAATTTATTACAGTCATGATTTTGCATCGATAAAATTATTACTGTTCAAGTTTTAGTATACAATAAATTTAAATATATGTAAGATTTGTTCAAAATGTAAACCGATTACAATATATATGGTTGTAAATTACAAGAATACTAATAAGTTCATAAATTATAATCGAATAATGTGCTGATTTAATCAGATCAAAGTCAAATCATTTATATTTTCATAATTATTACTGTATTCAGCTTGTTATATGTATATTTTTATTTAATTCAAAGTATATCGAAAAATGTATATATATATATATATATATATATATACATACACACAAATAGATATTCTCTAATCATATTGTAAACCCCTTAGAATTAATAATCTTCAATCATTAATTCAATCTTAAAATACTAGTGCAATATATAAACGGTTTATTGATATTCATCTCCTCAAATGGTTTGTGGAAATTAATAATGAACATTGAATTGAATGATAAACATTGAAAATAAATATGAATAATATATGAAAAACAAAGTAAACTTAGTGTTATAAAAATACGCCTGTTACAATTATTTATTACTATATTGCTAATTTGAATTTATAATAGTGTCTAGGGCTTGATAAAATCACATATGTTGGCAATTACAAATATATCTACATATTACATAAGCACATTATGTATTTAATATGACATTATAATAATTAGTAAATTAATTAATAAAAATTGATAAATAAAAAATAAGTAATAATTATTTTGATAAATTTTATTCTTTTCACCGTTGATTAAAAGACAACAAAATACCTTTATACAGATCTTCATATTAATTGCAATTTAATGAAAAATTCATTCAACATATAATCTCTCGTTTTATTATATTTTATCTTGCGTATCCTTGTAAAATCATGAAAATCCTTCAAATTCCTCTTAAAAAATCGTAATTTTTACAGTGCTTTCATAGAGAAAATTATAATTTAATCCCTAAAACTATCAATTTTCATAATTTCCCAGTTATTATAGTATTTCAAGCATGAGTTCACACAATCTTCATGCTGACTACTGTTGCAATTACACACATTTACATTTACAATATCTAAGAATGCATATCTACAACCTTATTCAAATGTATGAACTAAGGATGACTAGGTAAGATCTAAATGTTTCAAAAATTATTCACGAATCAAATTATTTACACTTCAATGTTGTGCTGTACAAGTAAAAACATTTCAATCTAAATGCTAATAGCTATATTAAAAATATTTTCATATATGCAGAATTAAATTTTTAATATAATTCAAGGAAGTGATTAAATAAATGAACATTTAAATTTAAGATTATTGATTTATTGATTTGTATTGAACATTAATGTAAGATGATGTAATATGTTTGATCTCTATACATAACATTTCATTATAATAATTACTCTTATCAATATTATTATTATAGTCATGTTAATACAATATTAATGTATAATTAAAAGATAATGTTGGAAGTTTATTTTAACTATATAATAATATATGTTTATATGAATTTTATTGTTATTTTCATTATTAGATATAAAAGTATACTTAAAATATATTATGCTGACCTGTATGTATAGCAAACATCATTTTTTAATGATATTTGATAATAATATATTGATTTATTTTTTTTAATAACGGTTCTATTATATTATGAATTGTTATTTTAATTATTCATAATTTAAGTAAAGAGGACCGAATATTCAATAAAGTATAGTAGATAAATTTGGAAATTAATGTATTTTTTAATTTCAATATTCTCTTATCAGTTGATTGAAATTATTTATCAATGGTAAAATATATTTTATATGTATTTACCAGTACATAAATTGACATGGAAAGAATACATTATTGTATTTCAGTGCTTTCTATGATACCTACTAAATTTGTTATAAATATTATATTGTTATTATTTCTTTATAAATAAATTATGAAATGAAATGATAATATTGTTAAGCTCCTAAATAGATGATTAGAGAGGAGACGAGACATACATTTACCTTAATTGTTAATGGCACATACAGTTAAGGGCATAATTTTACTCATAATTGACTTCTTTTCTCTAACACTAAGCAATCTTAATGAATTGGCCAACCATTCAATAAGGAATTATTATATAAATACGAATTGTTGTATTGTGCACAGAATATTCCATACGAGTATGTTTTTTTTTTTTTTTTTTTTTTTTTTTTTTTTTATGTTTCAGGAAGATAAATGTGTAACGCTCGGCTGGAATATTGTCTGGACAAGAGATCATTGGCTTTGTAAATCGACTCGTGAATCAATCTCCAAGATATAACCATGTAAGTAGCATCTTTACCTTGGACTAGGCGCGTGACGCTCTGAA